>NC_059433.1:38392575-38692575 GCF_021028975.2 Sphaerodactylus townsendi | reverse complement strand
GAAAATGGGGCTTGGGTGGGAAGCAGTAGGTGGGGGGAGGGTAGAAAGCTGTAGGTTAGGGTGGAAGTGGCAGGGCCTAGGCTTCCTTGCAGGGGTGGGGGGAGGTGGGGGAGGGCAGGAGAGGGCCTGTGGAGCTGCTGCACGGGCCCAGGCTTCCTTGTGTGGGAGCAGGTGAGCCTGAGAGGGTTTGCTAGGGGTGGGGAGGGGGAGTGATGAGGCTTTTAGATTCCCAGAGCAGCGATGGCAAGGCACCGCTGCCCCAGGGTGTGGGTGTAGCTGTGGGGGAGGGCATTTTCGACTACCCCCATGTGACTGAATGGTGGCCGCCCAGGGTATTTGTCCCCAGATGTCCCCATGAAAGCTCCATTTCTGGATGATTTTGCCCCCTTCCTTCTCCTCATTATACCTTCCTGACCCATTTGGCTGTTGATTTCCAGAGTTAAAGCTCACACGTGAATCATCCTTATTAAGATCAGATGATATTTTTGAAAGGGAAATGTGGGGAAAACCCATGTTCCACTGAATGCTAGTACCATGCTAGAAATTAGAAGCAGAAGTCAGATACGTTCTCCCTTTGCTGCCTTTGATGGGGGCATTTTGGTTAAAGGAAAGCATTCTCAGCAACCCTAACTTTAACACGAGTATATAACTTTAGAATTTAATGCCAGTATCATTTACTAACTTTGACACAAACCTTTTTTTCCTTTTTAAAAATGTTTTTAATAATTTTCTTTGTTAAAGTTTTTAAAAGATAATCATAAAAATCTTTTCCCATCACAGTTCAATGCCACTTATTTAGAAACACCTTTTTTTTGGGGGGGGGGATTGCATTTCCTTGTGTGGATATTTTGCATTTTGCCAGAATGGGTCAGAATATTAATTGTTACATTAAAAAGACCCAATCTAATCTGGAGAATTCATGGCAGCTTTCATAGCTTTCCTCAGACAGGGTTTTGAACAAGAGTGGCATTTATCTTCTGAATCTGCCCTTCAGATTTGATTTATATAATCTTCATAGCACTAAATATGATACTTCCAAAGGATTTTATACTTCTTTAGCATTAGTGGTATCAGCATCATTGATTACATTTTGGTCTTTATGCCTCTTCTATAGAAGGATTCAGTTTATTGATAGCTACAATAGAGCAGAAAGTAATCTTCTATTTCAGATTGTATATTTTTCTCCTATTGGCCAATTTTTGTCCAATAGTCCCATTTGGCAGGGTAGGGGAGAATCTGCTTCGGGGAGTGCCATGACAGTGGATTCACCCTCCCCAGGGAACTGCGGAGTGATGGTTTTGCCAGTACATGACTGCTTCCCCCTCTGCTGGGATATGACACAGGATGGTATGACAGCATCTGACGGCCCCCACTGGCATAGCAGGGGCAGGCAGGGCTGAAAGAGGAGCTGACATTAGTCAGCTCCCTCCCAGCTTTTGCCTGCATTACACCAAAAGACCACAGGCCACACTTAAGCCAGACTTGGGGCTACTGAAAAGCCTCTTTGGGGGCAGCAGTTGGGCACAGCTGTGGTGCCGCAGCTGGGCGCTCAGCTCATGGATGGGGCTACAAGTCTTACTATGGGTTTTAATTTATCTAAATATTGACATAAATGGAATATCAGTTCCCAGAATTAACAGAACTAAGAAATTAAATATTCTCCAACTTAAATATTTTTGATATTTTTTACAAATATCATTTCATTGTTGTCCCCTTATCTTACTATATCTAGGCAAGCTAACCAGGGAAATAGAAGAAGGTCCTGGTTTGATCAGAAATGTAGAATTATAAGTCAGTCCTTATAAACACTTCAAAATATGGTTCGAATAGATCAGATGATGCAGTGTTTTTATTGTCTCAGTTCCATTCTCAATATAAGCATCTCCTGAGGGAGAAAAAACTTTCCTTCTGTAAATCTCAGTGGAAAGAACTGAGGCTTTCTATTACACGAGAGAGAGAGAGAGAGAGAGAGAGAGAGAGAGAGAGAGAGAGAGAGAGATTCTGGGAATTGATAGCCTTAGGAACCCAAGATAGCAATTCTAATTTCGATATATCCATTTCAGCTGAAACATGGTTTCATCCTTTTTTCTCCCTTTAGAACAACTCTCAATGTGCGCCAAACCATAAAAACCCAGTTATGGACTTAGATTATCTTTCAAACTGGGGCCCAATTACAGCTTCTGCATGCTCCTAGTTAATTAATCCTTTATCTCTAGGTAAAGCTCTGGGGGAATACTTCCACCCTAAAATATTCGAGTTAGACACTCACTGATGATGCCCAATTTACCATCCTATTAGTCTTCTTGATATATCTTTTAAACTATATGCCTGCCATCTATTATTCTATTGGAAGTTTGGGCAGAGGCATCCAGCATTTTCAATCCTGAACAAGCTGGATTTTAAAAAGGTCATAGAACAGTTGATCATTGCCTGACCTTGGCCATCCTCATCCAAAATATACCAAAAAACACTGAACCAAAAATATAACCAAAAAACTTTATGTCATTTTTGTTGATCTCTCCTTTGCTTTTGATTCCATAGAGTGAGCAAGACTATGGAGCAAACTGGATAAAACCAATGTCAACAGAAGGCTTTTTAGGCTGCTGAAGGAATTACATTCCAACCTCACAGTAAGGGTTATAGTAAATTCATATGTTTCCCTTACAGACCCAATCCATTAGAGAAGGGTGTCAAACAAGGTTGATTTCTTGCCCCATTTGTGTTCAGTTTTTATGTTAATGATTTTATTTAGGCTGTCTCAGAATTTCTTCCCCCCCTCATTGGCAGGCCAAATTTTTTTGATTCAGTTGTACATGGTGGATTTTTATATTTTTATATCATGCACTAAAATTGGGCTCAGAAGTATGCTTGCTAGATGCTACTGTGACAAAAGCCTTTTCCTCATGGGCCAATTAAACTGGGATAAGCCCTGTAAAAAAAACGGGTTGGGGAAGAACTTTGCACTAATCCCAATCCTAACACAGATCTGCTCTGCGTTATCCCCAACCCGTTCTTTAAAAAAAAATCGCATTATATGCGATTCTTTTGTTTTAACAGGCTTGCAGCGTGGCAAAGCGAATGGCCACAGCTGTGAGATCGCAGGCAGGCAGGGAAACAAAAAAACCAGGAAGGGGACAAAAAAAGTGCTTTTGTGTGAAGGCATATGCCCTGTCCAACACACTGGCTCTCCATGGCACAGCCAGCTGTGCAAAGGGGCAAGGGCAGGTTCATGTAACCCACCTTCCCCCCACTTTTATTGGCTTATGTGGAAAGGGCCAGAAAGAAGCTGAGAATCAATTATAATAAGACAAAATTTGTAGGTTTTGGAAACAAAAGAAGCAAGTACAAATGAGCTATCAAAGTCCATAAAGATGAACAATACACTTCTTTTTACTATCTTGACGTAGTCTTTCATGCACCCTTGTCTTGACAGGTGCACCTTAATACCAACTTGTCAACAGCTCACCACTCAACGGGTGCCATTTTTAAATTTTTCTGTTCAAATAGTGGACAGTTCATTGCCCCAGCCATTAAAGAATTTCAGGGCAAAGTCACCATACAACTGAAATCTGGGGATGGCATAGGAAATTGGGGGATGGCATAGGAAAATTCTTGCTCAACTCAAAATAATTCAAAACACCTTATTGAGGAAAATCCTGGATCTCCTGCTGCACTTCTGAGTCTAGGGTCCCTTCCGCACATGCAGAATAATGCACTTGCAATCCTCTTTCAATGCACTTTGAAGCTGGATTTTACTGTGCGGAATAGCAAAATCCACTTGCAAACAATTGTGAAAGTGGATTGAAAGTGCATTATTCTGCATGTGCGGAAGGGGCCTAAGTCTCTCCTCTCATTGCCACAAGAATCCATTTAAAATTTTTAAAGTAGTATAGGAAACTTGACAGCATCAACAGTGACTATCTGGTAAAATACAGTTTCGAGCACAAAAGAAGGGAAACAATGGTCTAAATTACTGTCTCCAATTTTGCAGTTCTATTCCTTGCCTTCCATAGAAGTGGTAAAGCTTTGGGACTTAAAAGAAATCCATAAATGGCTTTTTGAAAAAGATTCCCTTCGTGATATTAGTGTGGCTCGTCAATCAAAGTTTTCTTTGTGGTATTCTCAGTTTAAGAAAAATAAATTCTTCTCTCACTACTTAGCCAATCTCTCCAAAGCCTCATAAAAAAATTCTCTAGTGCACATCGTCAAACCATACCATCTAAGTTTTTCCAAGCAGATTCCAAAAAAACACATGTGGAGCAATGTCTTTGCCCCTGTGGTCTCAATCAGGTTGAAGATATTGTCCACTATGTTTTATATTGCTCTTTCTATGTGCCCATCTGCCATGAAGAGCTGAACCAATTACTAGCAAATTTTTCCAGCTCTGATGAGCAATGCATTAGCTTTTTATTAGCTCATGTTATCCTGCTGGTAACTTTTAAAGTGGCTACTTCCTTTTTTTTAGCTTCAGTAGCTATTAATTCTGTAAGAACTTTAATATTTATGGATTGCTGATTTATTTTATGGGTTTTATTTGCTTTGTTATATGTTTGTAATGTGTTTGCATTAACTGTTTGTAATATGCATTGTATAATATATTTAATGATGTGATGGCCTATGCCTGCAACAGTAAATAAAAGACTGACTGACACACTTAATTTTTACCCAGATTCTACACATCTCTAATACCTGAATATACATAGTTTGAACAACTTCTCAATCAATAGACAATATGACCACTTGCATGCCTTTAAGACCTCTGATTAAAAACACTCTCTGCCTGCTTATGAATTTAGTTGTGGCTGCTTGCTAAACAGTTGTTCTGCAAAACTAGAGAATTGAACAAATTTCCATCTTTTACTTCCTGCTTTGTATGACCACCGTTGAAGGCAGAAACTCTACCTAATCATGATGAAAGGTGATAGGACTTCATTTCCTCCCTCTTGTAAAAAACTAAAGGGATTTGGCTGCACATCTGGGGCAGAGCAGATTGCATCCCCTTGAAAATATGTCAGCAGCGGATGTGCTTAACCCTGCATTTTAGAGCAGCAGAGTTCTGCCCCATCTGCTATTCAGAGGAATAATGAAGCCCTGTGTGAGATTTTGTTGGGAATATTCTATGCATCTCATTGCAGTTAATTGGAAAATGCCCTCCAAACTTGACCCAATGAAGTACACGTAAGATGTTCACAGATCCTCTCTGAAATATATTAGAGACCCTGCAGACTTCTAAATCTTCAAGCCAGAAGAGATAAAAATAATATACTCCAGGCCATTCCAGCATGGGAATATTTTCTTTCTTTTCACTTTTCTGAAGTAGAAGCATTATGTCTGGATAGAAGAAGGAAATTCTTTATAATTCATTACAGTCTTTTAAAGGGACAATATTGTTTGTAGCTATGCCACTCATATCAGGTAGAACAAGTGAAATGACATTATTCATTGAAACATATGATTGATTAAAATGTTATGCAATGTTGTCTGAATACACTAGCCACAGTGAGGAGGTAAAACAAAATGAAATGGAATAGAGACCATACCCTGTATTTTGTTAGATCATCTGCAGTACCCTGCAAAAATGGTTGCCTTTCCTTAGCATTTCATTTGTTTAAATATTTATAGATCACCTTTCTATATATAGTGGATCTATGGTGGTTTATAAAAGGATTTTTACCAAGTGTTGCAACACTAGGAACATGCACACACACACTCACACTTTTCATACACAAAACATTCCAACTGCATATCTATCTCCATAGTCATATCATATCTGGAGGGATCCACCTTGTCTCTTTTGCTATTTAACATCTACATGAAACCACTGGGAGACATCATCATGGGATTTGGAACAAGATATCACCCATAAACTAATAACACCCAACTTTACTTTTCCTTAACAGTTGAGTCAGGTACATATCAGGAAGTCCCAGAGTTAGTAATGGAATAGATGAGAGGTGCTAAATTGAAGCCTAACCCAGAGGAGACTGAGGTGCTGCTAGTAGTCAATGACAAACCTGTTAGAGGATTGAGGAGTTATCCTTTCTTGGAAAACATTACCCTTGAAGAAGCAAATTCACAGCTTTGAGGTGCTTTTGGATCTGGACGTACAGTTAGGGGTATCCTCTCCATGTGTACAGCAAAGCATAAGCCCGGGGCAAAAAAGAATATTTCAACCTGTATAAATGATTTTAGTTTGACACAGAAACCTCAAATAAAGTAAAGATGGAAGGGAGATAAGCACTTACCCAGCAACTAACTTTATTACCTTTACCAAGATAAGGTCAGACTAGGAGGAATCAGTTTGAAAAGGAAACAAAAGGGCAAGCAATTTATAATATAGAAACTAATACAAAGCAGCTAGTTTTGATGTGCTGGTCTGCCCTAAAACAACAATGTCTGAGTCCAGTAGCAACTCTGAGACCAACAGGATTTTTGAGGGAATGAAGAAGTGAGCTTTGACTCTCAAAAGTTCATGCTCAAAAAATCTTGTTGGTTTCTTTGGCCCCTTCCACACATGCAAAATAATGCGTTTTCAAACCACTTTCACAACTGTTTGCAAGTGGATTTTGCCATTCCGAACAGCTTCAAAGAGCACTGAAAGCAGTTTGAAAGTGCATTATTCTGCATGTGCGGAATGAGCCTAAGGTGCAGTTGGATTTAAACCTAGCTGGTCTACTGCAGACCAGCACAGTTACCCTGTGAAACTACCATCAGAAACAAACTTAGGCCATTTCTGCACGGCGACAATCGGACTTGGGTCGGCGTATTCCACGCTGACCCAACCTCCCGGGATCGTTCGCATGAACGGTCCCAGAAACAGCCGGGAAGACGGTGCCGCAGAGCACTGTCGCCCGGCCGACCTGCTGTGTCCGTGGCCGTCCGGTGCATCGCCGAGGCCTGGGGACATGCCCCCCTGCCCTGCGCGACTGCTCAGGCGTTGCAGGGCAGGGGGCGTGTCCCCAGGCCTCGGCGACGTGCCGTATGGCCACAGACACAGTAGGTGAACAGTGGAGAGGTGAACAGTTCGGCGACGGGGTAGTATTCCGCAAGCCGCCATTTTTTCGAAAACCCTCGCCTCCCTGCTTAGGTACCGAAAATACGGCTTCAAGGCCGGGTCAGGGCGGAGCGTAGGGCGCCGCTGCTGCATCGTAGCAGCTGCTCCCCCTGTGCGAATGGCTCCCTGGGGACGGCGTTTTTGCTGTCCCCAGGGCGCCATATTCCACCCGTGCGGAAGGGGCCTTAATGAAAGGCAATACAGAGCAGTTTAAGCTAGCCACTCAATTAGAACTTTGCTTTACTCCAAGGCCCTTTCTGCATGGGCCAAAAACGAGCGGCCTGGCGGGAATTCCATTGCTTCCTGGCCCCACTCACCTTTGTGTCGGAGGACAGCATGGGCTGGGCTTCAAACGGGCCGCGCAGGCTTACAACGGGGACAAGGTGAGTGGACGGGTAGAAGAGGCTGCCCGCGGCGGAGCCAAGCTTCAGCCATTTGTCGCCTCTGCTGGAGGCCGCCCACATGCATGCATTACGCGAACAAGCCTTCGCCTCCGCCGGGCGAATTCTCGCCGGGCGCGGAGGCTTACAGGGAGGCCGTGCGGAAATGGCCCAAATTTATTTATTTATTTTATTTATTATTCCATTTTTATACCGCCTCCCCATATCTCAGGACGTGTACCAAATAATCGCACTAAAACAAATAAAACAAAGATACAAAGTTAAGACTTAAAATGCAGCATTCAGTTATCAAACCCAATCAAGTTTAAAATAGATGGCATCCGACTATTAAAACTCCTCTTAAGAGAAGGACAGTGGGTCTTAGAGTGTTTCTCAGGATGTTTCGGGCACTGAAATTGTGTTCTTCCCTCTCAGAGGAAAAAAATAGGAAACAATGTGCAAGTGAGAGTCTTTTATTTGACCTTTTAGATCTGAATGCAGATTGTAGTGAGCTTCATCAGGGACTAGCAATTAATTTTTTAAAAAATACATATTTCAAATTACATTCTTAGCCTGGTGTAAAAGACTGCCACTGGAACTGAAGTTGCTCATCTTCATAGTGCCAATGGACTTCTTTACGTATACTCATACCCCATAACACTTCCTTATTTGTTAGAATTTTTAAAAAAATAAAATTACATAAAAACACCTATTGTTGAACAAAAGTAACATTTTTCCATAGAAGAACAGGAACACTTTTGGACTTGTATTTTTTTTTTTACTTTCAGAGGAATTTTGGGAGGCTATTAAAATATCAAGACATAATGATTAAGTATTATTAAGATCTTTCTCCACTTATGTGTTAAATGGGAGCCTGGACTTCTTGCATCAAACCTGGCTATAGAACAAACAGTTAATATATTTAGGCATTATGTTTACCTACAATCCTTCATGGAGAGTGCATTGCAATTCAGTTGGTATTACTGCAATTCAGCTGGTATTACTGCAATTCAGCTGGTAATACCACCAATGCTATCTACCGCTTTTTTATAGATCTGAGAATCAGTACATACCAGCAGTTTTGCAAGTATTTAATTCTAAAGTGGGGACACAGTTACTATATGGATCCCCAATGTGGATAAAAGCTGTAAATCCTGCAATTAACAAGGTGCAATCTAAGGTTTATGTTTTGTTTTTTTTACTATATAACAGGTTTCCCTAGCTGTGTATCATTTGCGGCTCTGGAACTGGGTCAGACCACCTTTGAGACTATGGCATGGTCGAGAGCATTTAAATTTTGGCTCAAATTTTTAAATTCACCATCATCAAAGCCATTCTAGCTTTATTTATCAATTACTCTTGTGCAGAGAAGACCTCTTGCCTTAGCAAGATTCAACATTTTGCCCTCAGCAATACTGGGCAGATATAAGGGGACTGAAAAATAGAAAAGACTTTGTTCCTGCTCTTTAGCTCAGGTGGAAACAGTTTGACATTCTCTCATACTCTGTCCCAAATGTGCAGAGATTAGAGTCAAATACTCTGTCTGTATTCCATTATTACAAGATGTAACAGCTGATTTATTCAAAATCCCACTATTATTGAATAATTCAGATGGCAGGTTCAATGAAACAACAGCAAATTTTCTGCAAATTTTCTGCAAGAATCTGAATATATTTGGCTCCATTGTAGTCTATGGGAGTTTGGGGAAGGGCTGATTTTTATGGATAAATGCATCAAATTTGCACCATAGCTACTAGTGTCTTTATTAAGAACAGTCCCCATGTTTGGTCAAGATTCGGCCAGGAAGTTCAATTTTACAGGCCCTCAAAGAAGGTACACCATCAATCCTCCATTGTTTTCAGTGGAGAAAACAGTGCCCCCCGCCCATGCCTTCCACCACAAGAGCCACCTCAATCTCAACCAAATCAGAACTCAGGAATCCAGCAGAACCACAAGCCAGTGTGGCTAATCCTAATAGAACCAATGTCATACCAGAGAATCCCAGCGCGTGTATGCGCGCGCGCGCGCACACACACACAAAGGAAATAGAAGCAGGTGGTCACTTTTGCAAGCCCAACAGAACCCAGGGCAATTTGCAGATGCCTGACAGATTCCAGATCCATTCTGGCAGTACAAGCTCAACAGAACCATTGTCAAAACAGTTAAACCTAAATCCAAAAAATACAGGAAAAAATGGGTAGTTTACCAGATTGGGAAAAATCATATCACCACTTGGCTTAGAAATACTTTGAGTGACCTTGGGCCAACTATTTCCACTCAGCCTAATCTAAGGCCTAGGGCTGTTGTAAAGATAAAATAGGAGAGGGATATCATACAAGTCACCCTGAACTACTTGGGGAAAAAAGGCAAAATAGAAGTAAAGTATCCAAATGAGGTTCTGAAACACAAAATGTGATTTGTGTGTGTTTTTGGTAATGTAATTATGAACAATGAAGAAGAGTTTGGATTTATACCGTCTCAAAGGAATCTCAAACTCCTTCCCTTCCTCTCCCCACAACAGACATCTGGTGAGGTAGGTGGGTTTAAGAGAGTTCTGAAGAACTGTGAGTAGCACAAGGTCACTCAGCTGGCTTCATGCATAGGGGCAGAGAAACAAATCCAGTTCACCAGATAAGAGTCCACTGCTCATGTGGCAGACTGGGGAATCAAACCAGGTTCTCCAGATTAGAGTCCACTGCTCTTAACCACTACACCATGCTGGCTTAAGCATTTGCTGGCTCAGTTTACATCCACCTGCTTATGGCAAGGAAGGAGCTGATTCCCCCAAGAGGCTGTTTTGTCATGAAGGAGCCCAATGTTGTTTATCAGGTTGCCTTTCACATATATCATAGTACCACACAGTGAGAGATAGGAATCCTACTGTCTCACCTCTCTATAGTCTCCTAGTGACCATCATGGCTGAGTGGGATTCGAATCTAGGTCTCCTTGGCCAAATACAGCAGTGTAACCACTGTCTCTCACACACTTTTCTAAGGGGGGGGATCTCTTTGACCAGAGCTAGAATAAGATCTTTTGGGGTCCTAAGAAGTGAAAAGATTATGGTACCCCCTTATTGTGTATATCTAATTCAAAACATATATATCTAATTCGAAACATATATATCTAATTCAAAACATTATATATATACATATACATACATACATACATACATACATACATACATACATACATACATACATACATACATACATACATACATACATACATATATATATATAATGTGTGTGCGTGTGTTCTAATAATAAATATCATTTATATGAAACAAAACACCTATTATTCCATTGCTTTCTTGCCTTGAACAGACATAGTATTTTAACTTACACAAGTCAAAGATGCAAAATAATGTTTACTGTTACTTACTCATAACATTATTTATACTATAAAAAGTTTTCTCCTGTGCTTTTAATTGCAAAGTCTTTGATCATATCCTCAAAATTAATCTGATGTAGCAAATCTGCTTCAATATTTAGCAGTGATAAGGAGAAAAAACTCTGTGGGACTCTCTTTACTTGAGGCCCTGAGAACATGCTTATTTTGCTTAATGGTCAATTCAGGGCTGTCTTTGACTGTGCTTTGGGACGTGATCTGTCTATGTGAACACTTCAACCCTAGTTTGTCTAACCTCCAACAAATCACTGGAAAGGACTGCGTTTTATGGGGGCAGAATTAGAAAAATGTACACAATTTCAGCTCAGAAATAAAACCTATCTTCTGCAGAAATCTTGATTACAAGCCTGTTTGCGTATTTTGTGGTCCTGTCAAATGTATTAGATTTGTGACTGTAGAGGGCTTGGTGATACAAGGCCTCATTTAACCAAATGGTAGAAATATGAGATGCAAGTCATATATAAAAAAAGATATAATCATGGAAATACAGTTTGCTTTCATGTTTTAAAATCAAAATGGATTTTTTTCTTTCATCCTTTTTGACAAGTTTGATTTTAAGAGACTCTGGCACCTTACTTAAGACATCTAACAATAGGTAATAATAATAATGTCTGGGAAAAGGAAGAGGGGATAACAAAAATATACATCATGCTGGTAACTAAAATTGAATTTAGGTATTAGAAAGGCTACCCACTGCTAATGAATGGGTAGAATTTCAAGAAAATCTGCATCACATGCAAGTTTTATATTTAACTGACATAACACCGGGGGGGGGGGGATAAAAGATTTCTAATGTATGTTTTTCAATAGGATGGTTATTTGTATTCAGAGAGGACATGGATGAACTCCAGTTCAGCCCTATTAGGCAGCCCGAGGAACAATTTTCTCTATAATAACCCATGTTGGGAGTTTTCTTTTCCAGCACTGAGGCAGTGTTAGCACCAAGTATCTTTTGCTTATTTCTTTACATTTTTAATCTCTTTCCTTTCCTGCACGTTCATGTTGCATTTATGCTTCTGCAATCCACATGTGGAATTGTTCGTGTATCAGCTGCACAGTCAGCTGTATCAAGTTACAGACAGACTGGCATTCTAATGAGAGTTACACCCTTGTAAATCCATCAATGTCAATATAACTCTGTTAAGAATGGCACTGAGGAGGATTTAGTTTTGAGTAGATCACTGGCAGGTAGGAAGTCCATTCTCCCACATCAAGACTGGGATATTTGTTCATGACTAGATGCTTTCAGCATCATCTTATATTGTAAAATGTCAGGATGGGTCATATGAGTAGAGCTGGCAAAGATCACAGCTGGCAAAGATCTCTTACTCAGCAGATCCTCTGCCCTACTTGTTAAGAAGTGGAACAGAGAGGCCATTCTTGAGTAGAACCATTACTAAGCAGTGTGGTCAACTTCCTGCTTGATGTAGGCACCTGGAGTACCTACTGATGAAAGAATGGTTAGTGGCTGAGTTCCTAGACTTCTGTTTTTAATCTCAGACCTTCTGCAATGGTCTTTGAATCATCTGTTTGACTAATGGAGAAAAATGCATATAAGGAAGGATACAATGGAAAGGAAACAAGAACCCAGGCAATAAAAATGGGTGCCATGTGAGGGACAACCAGGTGAACCATAGCACTTAAGACCAAGTGATGTTGCAGAGAATGATCAATGGGGTAAATATGGCATAGTAATAAGGGAAACTGGAAGAGGAATATCCATGTGAGCCATAGCACTTAAGACCAAGTGGTGGTGAAGAGGATGATCAGCAACAAGCCATAGGGTAAGGTAGGGATGGTGAAAATGAGTTCCTACAATCGATAGAATGCCTGAGCTGAACCCAGTGTGTACGTAAGTGGTGGTTACTTGACTGATATCAGTAGTAGTCTTGCATAAAGGAAGCTTTAACTTAACAGATCAGATGCAAGGGGAAATGACACTTTCAAATATAAAGGAGAGTAAAAGATGGATATAAAATTATTTGTACATTGTTCTTGTACCCGATTCTTAACTTTGATTCCTTTGTTAAACATTGCCTATAATGTCATGGTCAACAATCCTGAATCTCATGTTGACAAAAAAATGAAATTAAAGGCATTTTTTTCACAATTGTCTATTTACCTTTCAGTCTTCAGAAAAAAACCTTCATGCTTTCAAATCTTTCCACATAGCCTTGAAGCTAACAATATTCTGCAGTAATTACTCATGCCTCAATACAAAAGCCTGCTTCAATCTTTAAGAATCAAGGCTCAAGAACAAACACAATTTATTTCATGAAAACTACTGAAAGGCACCCATTATAGTAATGAAATGCCCAGCTTGCTTCTACATTTGCTTTCACTATGTAGGGGCCCATTTTACTGGTCTCCTGATTAAACACATTAGCTGTACATGATTTTTGTAGCCACATATCAAAATGAACTTTTGATGAAATAGCATATGAAAATACTGTCAATCAAGAACCAGTGTGCCTCTGGGAAGATGTGAGGCTCTAGTTTAACCTGGAAACCATTAATGTAGAACCATGGGAGGGGGAGGCAAACTGATATGCAGTACTTTGACCTAAAAAGATTGGGATTTCCCATATCTTAGGAAATGTATGAAAATAACATTTAGTCATCATATGCAGGAGCTCCCCTTTCACTATATGTCTCCTGTGTAAAAATGAAATATCTAATAACTTCTCCCCCAAATAACTGTTATGACACCATATCAGTTACTATTAGTGTAGGTCCCAAGTCTCATTATTAGAGGGCTTGGAATAGAACTTGGCCCCTCAGACCCATTATCCAAGCTCTACCAGATTATCAGCTCAATTTGTGATAGACTCAAAGTCACCAATCCTTCACTGTAGCCCACCATCCCTATTGTCAGACCCATACTTATTCTTACAAGGGAAAAATAGTTTGGGGAGGACCTTGCAGCATTAAAGAATTCAATCAGATAAATAGGCTACTGAATTTTGCAGCCTCCATCTCAAAATTTAGCATATCCCCAATAACCATTATTGGCCATCCTCCCTGATTCTGGAATTGTTTGTTTATGGGTTTTTATTGCATTATTTTGTCATTTTAAATGTTTTAACTGTTCAAATGTTCTAATGTTTAATATTTTATGTTCACTACCTTGGGCCCACTGACTGAAAAGGTAACATAAAACATTTAAAATAAATAAGAATAAATTAAATTTCTCTTTTTGTTTTCACTTTGTTGGGGATAGTCCCCTGTGGCTGGCAGGACACCATCAGCAGTTAAGCAATGTAAGACTTTCCTTGCCACCCTGCTGATTGGTGGCCAGGTCAAGGAGGAAGTTCTTTCTGCCTGCTAATCCACTGTTGGGTGGTCATTGTTTGGTGGTCACTCATTAATGAAGGGGCAGGGGATTTACTGGACCCAAAACATACTCTGTAGTAGGTTTACAATTTGCTTGGGTCAGTGAGCAAATTTCCATTTGAGGTTTTCAGGCCCTACTGGGGTTTCTTCACAACAGCAAAAGTAGGGGTGGGAAACAAATGTGTACAATGTTATGACATCATTTACAACCCAGAAATGACATTACAATAACTCTAGAAATTTGATTACCTCTATAATAAAATCCAGGTGCAAACCAGAAAATATGTTGTGACAGCTTCTAAGCCACAAAATACTCCAGCTGGTTGCCGGTGCTCCGCAGGCAGCTCTATTCTGGAGGGAATGTCTTTCCCCCAGAGCTCAGAAGTTCTAGCCAGGCTGGCTTCAGAAGAGGGAAGTGGTCAAGGATATTTATTTACATTATTTACAATCTGCCTTTCTCAACGAGGCTCAAGGCAGATTACACAGTTAGTCCAAAAACTAATAGGATAGGACATTCAATGTACAGTAAAAACAAGATTTGTGTTGTAGAACCAAGCAGAACTGAAGCAGAGCAAATTGTTAACATGACATATTAAATGATGCAAAATTACATAGTAGGATCCAACTTACAACAAGCTATCCACAGTAGTGTAGACCACAGTCCCTAATAATTTATCCAAGTAACACTGTGCATCATTGTGTACAGAGCTGCCCTATTACATGGGTAGAAAAGCACTCTTGAATAATTCAATTTAATATAGTTTGTGGAAAGCCAGGAGAGTGGGACCCTTCCTAACCTCATCAGGCAGACCATTCCAAAAGGTGGGAGTCACAACAAAGAATATACATGTAGAGCAGCCAATCTTCCCCATTTGCAGATGGCACCTGCAGAAGCACTGCACAGGTGAGTGAAGCCAATGTGGTGGAGCATAGGGGGAGAGTCAGTCTCATAGATATGAGGATCCAAGGACATGAAGGGCTTTATATGTGATATGCAATACTTTAAACTGAGTCCAGCATCAGATAGACAGTCAGTTGAGTAACTGCAGAATGGGATTCATAAGCATGTAACATCTAGCTCCACAGCATTCTGGACCAACTGGAGTTGATTTTGAGGGGAGACCAATGTACAGTGCTTACATAAACATAATCACAATGTCACCATGACATGGTTCCAAGAGACCAGATCAGTCATATCAAGGTAAGTGGCCATTTTTCAAGCTAATTTACAAACAAATAAAAAACCCTGTGTTGTAGCTGAAAAAGATTGCTTACCCAATCACAAAAATCTCATATTCCATAACGAATTCTTTTATCCATAAATATTATGTGTAGAGCACCACAGAATACTGATACATAGAAAATGCATCTCAGCAACAGTGAAAATATACCAGCAGAGAAGCACAGAATGAATTCACATTAACAAGGAATATATCTCACACTACAACAATATGAGGTAGCAGCAACATCAAACTGAATGAATCCATGCTCATGCCGAATGCATAAACATTATGCCTGTTGGCAGCAGTTGAAAAAGGAAAGGAAACAAGTTTTTAGGATTACATCATGTCTATTTCATGATCCTTTTTCAATGCATTCATCCAGATAGACAGGTGAAATTCAACAATGAATAAGGATTAAATACTGTGCATTCCAACCTTCAACCAAAATGCTGCAAAATTATAAACATTACAAACAATTTTAGAAAAAGGAGCTATCAGTGCTTATCAGAAGTACTAATAGCAGGCCTCTCCAAGTGGCAGCAGAGAATTGAAACCTGGGGCAGAAAATCCTGTGTCCTGATCAAGGGCTCAGGCCCCTGGAGGTTACCTGGTTGGTGAGAGGACAGCTCTGAGGCACTGGCCACACTTCACCTTGTGAAAATCAAATGTGTGATTCTTAATTTTTGAACAGTTTTCTGTTCCCTTGGGCTGATTTATCTTGCTAAACATATGCAATTTTAATGTTATATTTGCCTGACTGCCATATAAAAATGGCATAAAAATGTGCATTATGACATATAATTTTAAAAAAATGACAAGCATTCTACTAAAAAACTGAGAACACTAGAAATACAAAAACAAATGCAAATTAGTACATCATTTGATGGCCCAGTGAAATATCACTGTCATTTCCAGTGAGTTTGCACTGACTAATTCATTGAGGCCCCCCACCACTATCACAATTGCTGTGAGGTCTTTCCAATATGTCTGCTAAATTTGGGAATGGAAGAGTATAGTAATGGGTAGATATGCTAGTATGACCCACATTTATACAGAAAGTACTTAGCAGTTCCAAGCTTAGCACATAAAATTCTCACTCACAGGTGTTGAACCCAAAGAAGTGATACAGCAGACATGAATCAAGAAGTGTAGGCCAAGTTCAGGACAGAATAGACAACACACACAAACACAGCAAGGTCAATGGCAAGTAGACATATTGTTTCACACGGGCTTCTTTTTCCCAGCCTTCTTTAAATAGGATGCTGCTCAAGCAGTGGGTGATGCATCTGATCATGGCATCAGCTATGATCCTGCAAGCACTTCTCTTTGTTGTTGAGGCTGGGAGGGTGCAGGACTGCCAAGTACACACTTCACTTCCTGCCCTGAAAGTCACTGCACAGCCTTTTTCTGCAATGTGCTTGGGGACATGTGGGGAGGGAAGAGTGTACTAAGTTCTCTGTGGCTCATCTGGCTGAGGACTGAGGACTGAAGAGCTTCTTTGCTGGGTTGTGGTTGTGGGTCTGATCCCACCACTTCTGTGCTGGGTCTGGTTGCAGTTCTGGGTTCTATTCCACAGGGGCTGTATCCTCCTGCAGCATCATGCTGCCATATGGGGGTGGAGTGCCACACACCATACAACTCTTCATCCAAGGAGTCCCTTGACTCTGCTGAGCCTGACTAGGCCATGACACAGTACCCCTTCAGGACCAATTACTAATGAAACTAACCTATATAAGTTAATCTGAAACCAAGGTGATTTGAGTCCAAATTACCTTCTTTAAATGGTGGCATTATTCACTGAGTCAAGATGAAGCTAGCTAACTCTAGAAAGTATGTCAAACAGGACACCTGAATAGAGTGTAAATAGCATATGAAAAGTGAAAAATTAAAAGAGAAAAAAAGATTGCCTTGCCTATGTTGAGACCTTGGCATTCAAGTTGACAATAAATGAGAAAATACCATCGATACATTCCTTATTTATAATTCTGTGGCATGCAGCTGGTGTCCTCGATGTACAGGGTGATTGTCTATAGTTTCTTTCATTTACAAACAATTGAGTAGAGAAATCGTCTCTCACCAAACCAGAATACAAAATAACATTTTCATGGAGTTTGCTCTTGTCATTTCTTTTGCACACAAAAAACCCTGCCCAATTTTGTGATGTTTCAACAAACATTACAGAGTATATGTCACTGAAGATGTATGTAACTACTTCCGGAAAAGCTGTAAAGATGCCTTAGCTATTTATTTATACATCTCTAACCTTATTTTCATATTTTATGAACCTAATTAATAAGATGTGATAGACTATGCAGGAGTCATAGGACTTAGGTTTGGGTGAGCAACTTAGGCCCTTTCCGCACAGCCAAAACAAAGTGAGGTGCAGCCAGGTTATTCGCACGCTTCCTTGTGGGAGGCCCCAGAGTTAGCGCAGGTCACCAACGCACCTTCGCACGGAGGCACATCTTTTTTTAACCTTCCCTCCCACCGATGTGCAGCTGCGCAGGCAGGCACATATGAACCCTCAGAGCCTTGCTGATACCTCTTGTCTCCAGAAGTGTGTGCATAGCTCCACATATGGGAGCAGGGAGTTTTTTAAAAAGAAGAAAGCGCAGCCACATAACGTCCCTCCTGCCTGGCCGTTCTATTGGCTGCAAGGCGAGTTAAAATGAAAGAATTGCACAAATCGTGATTCTTGAAAAACCCAGGTTGTGGGGGGGAACATGGGGAGGACTCACTTTAGGAGTGGTATCTGCAGGAAGTTCACCCCCAACCTGGGTTTTATCCTGCCCTTAACTCATGTTTTTTGGCCTGGGCAGAAACGACCTTATTCAGGATGGATATTAATCAGATGATCTCAAATGTCTTTCTCCAAATACAAATGTATTTTCAAGAAATCTTAATGATAAGGTTCTTTATTCAAGAATGCATACAGAATTTGCTCTGGTGTTTGATGTAACATTCAATAAATATAAATTTTGCAAGGCTTTCCATAATGTTCTTCAGTTGCATAAATTAACAAATTTAAGTAACAAGAAACAAATAAATGTTATTGGTTACAGCAAGGTATACAAGATTCATACATTCACCATGGTTTAGATGCTGCAATTACATCCATCCCATCACAGGATGCAACTTAAAAACAGTTCAGTCCTAGTTGCATGGATGATTTTTGGTGAGGCCTGATGAAGTGGACAAGGTGCTTCAAAGTATGCAGCCTGCTATGTCCAAGCTTGACTCTTACACCTCATGGCTAATGATATCATACACAGCTGGGATGATTGACTGGGTTCAGGAGTGTGCTGTTCCAATTGCTTTAAAAGAGGTGGTTATAAGATCCCTTCTGAATACTGACTCCCTGGACCCAAATGACCCAAACAACTACTTCTCAGTGGATAACACTCCATGCTTGAGCAGGTGGTGATTCACGGTCACATTATCTAGATCCATATCAATCTGGATTCAAGTCTAGGTTTAGGATAGAAATAACTTTGGTTGTCATGACTACCAGTGGGAGTCCAATGGAGGGAACATGAGAGGACTGACATGAAATAAACCCACAGTGTTTCTGATGATTTCCAGAGTAACGTGATGCCAGTTCTGTGTTTCCCCCTGAAGTGAGATAACACCATTGCCTAATGGCAATTTTTAAATCCCTCACCCTACATTCAAGGAGTGCTGGGAGCTGGGGGCAAAAGATCTCCAACCCCCATCATGCAAATGGAAAGTCTAGTCATGACTGATAACATTTGCTGGGAGAGCAATAGAGGAGTGAGGCCCTGATAATTTTTTTGAACCTCTCAGTGGCTTTCAATATCATGAACAATAGCATCCTTCTGGATATGACCTCTGTGTTGAGAATGGAGGACATTGCACTTTGATAGTTCCACTCTTCACCAACTGATTCACATTGGGGTAGCGCCCATGGGGCAGGGAGGCATGATGCCCTGGGCGAAGCAGCAATGGAAGTGAGGCTGAGCCATAGAGGGGATGTGGCAGGGGCATGGCATGGCATTCTGGGGGTGTTTCAGGGCGTTTCAAGGCAGGGCGAGTGACGCCACGGCAGGGGTGAAGGACGCGCCCCAGGCACAGCTTCCCCTCACTTTGTCTCTGCTGATTCCAGAAGCTGGTGTATAGGATTGACGCTTGACCCCATATCATTTAAACTATGAGATCTTGTAAGGTTGCAACTTGTTCCCCATGCTATGTAACATCTACATGAAATTTCTGGGAAAGGTTGCCAATATGAGGTGCAGCCAATATGCATATGACAACCATCTCTATTAGGCTTGGACACTCAGAAGCAACAAATACTGGATATGGCCCGAATTCGGGCATATTCGGGCAAAAATCGGCCAAATATGTCCTATCCAAATATGAACGAAGCCAAATGCTTTTTTTGGTATTTTTGGTGTTTTTAACATTTCAGTCTGCGGGGTCACAGTTTTAAAGCTAATGGCACCAACATTTGGGGGTATCATCTGGGGACTGTTCTTATGATACCATCCAAGTTTGGTGAAGTTTGGTTCAGGGGGACCAGAGCTATGGATCCTCAAAGCCCCATCTCCTGTTAGCTCCAGGGGATGGGGGTGGGGGGACTCCTCTTTGGGAGTCCATAACTTTGGCACCCTCTAAACCAAATTTCACCAAACTAGGGTGGTATCATCAGGACAGTCTCCTGATGATACCCAGACATTTTGGTGCCGCTAGCTTTAAAAATGCACCCCTGCCAGGCACCCCAAGAAATTTGCCCAGATTCTCTGCTCAGCAGTGCCTTGGCTTCATTGTAGCCAATGGGGAATTTCTGAGCGTGTAAGCAGGCTGCACATTTTTGAAGATAGAGGCACCAGACTTTCAAGGTGAAAACGCCCCCTCCCCTCCCTCCTTTTCCTTTTTGTGGACAGGGTCTATTACCATCTGTAGGACCCACCCCCTTTCTCTCTCTCCTCTCGGGAGGGTTTAAGAGGGACTAGTGGGCATTGCTATGTTGTATTATGTATTAATTGCTGCGTTTTTAATTAATGTTATTTAATGACTGATTGGTATTTGATTTTATGTTTTTTGTATTGAATTTTATGTTGTTCACCGCCCAGAGCCCTTTGGGGGTTGGGAGGTATATAAATCTGAAAATAAATAAAAATAAATAAAGGTGGCTCCAGGAGGCCCTCCTGCTTATAGCATCCAGGCTTGGTGAACTTTGCTTCTGGAAGTCCAATTTTATGGGCCCCCAAAAGGCTTGTTTTGTTTCCCTACTCCTGCACATGAAGCCTGCTGGCTGAGTGCTCTCAGAACTCTCTCAACCCGTGCCCCCTGTCCCCAAAAGCAAAGTTCACCAAGCCTGGATGCTATTACCAGGAGGCCTCTTGGAGCCACCTTGAAAGTGTGGCACCTCTATCTTCAAAAATGTGCAGCCAGTGGTTACACACTCAGAAATTCTCCATTGGCTACAATGGAGCCACTGCAGAGCACAGAATCTGCCAAGCTCTTCAGCAAGTTCTATGGTGGGAAAAATTAATTAACTTTTCCCACCATAGACTTCAGTAGGGCTTGCAGGCTGCACATTTTTGAAGATAGAGGCATCAGACTCAAGGTGGCTCTATGAGGCCCTCCTGGTAATAGCATCCAGTATTGGTGAACTTTGCTTCTGTGGGTCGTACCCAGACACCAAAATTTCAGGGTGTCATCCGGAGACTTCTGATGATACCACCCGAGTTTGGTGAAGTTAGATTCAGGGGGGGGGGGCAAAGTTGTGGACCCTCAAATGTGTAGTCCCCATCTCCCGTTATGGGGACACCCCCTTCAGGGGTTCATAACTTTGGCCCCCCTAAACCTAACTTCATCAGACTTGGGTGGTATCATAAGGACAGTCCCTAGCTAGCTTTAAAAATGTGCCCCCTGCAGGCCAAAATGTGAAAAACACCAAAAATACAAAAAAAAATCAAAAGGACCCGAATTTGTGGATTCAGCCAGTTGTAAAGATGGTTACACTCCGCATAAAGAACCAGGTTTATAGCTTGGAGGTGTTACTGTATTCTGGCCTGTAGTTGGAGGCTGGGGTGACCTCCATAGCTTGTAGTGCTTTTTCTCAGCTCTTGCTGGTTCACCAGCTTTGCCTGTCCCATAAAAACTGTGATCTGGCCATGGTGATCCACTCTGCTCACATTCAAGTTAGAATACTTCAGTGTATTCCAGATCGATCTGTCTTTGAAAATGGTCCAAAAACTTTAACTGGTTCAAAATGCAGGAACCAGGTAATTATTAGAGATTAGTTACAGGAGTCATATCACCCTGTGCTAAAAGATCTGCATTGGTTACCCATATGGTAACACATTCAGACATTTCCATTCCAAACATACACCTGAAAAATAACTTTTGGGTATTTTTTGGGGGGGGGGGGGGGATTTGCATTCATCGATTCATATTTGAAATTCTCAGGAATACTAGCATCCAGATCCCAAATATTGCATGAAATATTCAGGGATATTAATATTCAGGAATATCCATGACCAGCATTTTAAGGATCAAAATGCAAACAGAAAGGGGAGAAAAAATCCAATCCAATCCAGAAACAACAGGTGGAAAATAATAGGTTACATACAGAAAAACAACAGAGGAAAATAATAGGTTACATACAGAAAAAACATATATATTAATAATTTTAAATCATTAAAAACATTCTTAAACCAAACATAATTCAGCCAAAATGATTCCTCAGTGGTTTAAATTGTAAATACACACACCATAAAATGCAATCATTATTGACAGACAGACAGATATGTATATGTATATGTGTACATATGTGTGTGTGTATAATATACTTGTATGCATATATATATGCATGTATTTATGACAGTATAAAATACATCAGATCTGACCAAGCTGTAAAAACCTGAAAGAAAAGGAAATAGGGGAAAACAATTTTTTTAAAATAATTTTGTTTGAGTTTTTAAGAGAATTTTTTAAAAAGCAATTTTCAAAAATGCTAATCTATATTACTAACTCATATAGAAAGTTTGGCCAGTTCATTAGCTCCTTTCCATTGTTGGAATGACTTAGGAGCATCCAATATCATGTTTAAAAGCCACAGTTCACTCTTTTCCTCCTGCCTTAAAAGATCCCTGCCAATTCAACCCCCTTCAAAAGCTCTGGCAAACAAGTAAGCCTTACAAGGGACTCTAAAAATCTTGAAGGATGGGGCTCCTCTCATATCTTCAGGGACCCCATTTCACAGAGCAGAAGTCACAACAGGAATGATGGGCTCCGGCAAATGCCAGATAGCCACTTTGAATGGTGAGATAGCCACAAAATGGCTGCCTGAAAATTGCAACGGCACATGGGGAGATATGGAAGGAGACATTCCTTCAAATATGTGGGTCTCAGGTCATGAAGGGCTTTAAAGATCATAACCTTTGGCCTCAGAAATAGACTAGTAGTTGTTGTGGCTATTGAAAAATGGACAACATATGTTTCCAGTGACTAGCTTACATTGTTTTAATTTTAAGCCACCTTGAGCAGGAATGTGAAGATGTGTCAAAGAAATATTCTTAACAAACAAACAAACCAACAAATCATCCCAGCACAACTTCTGACCTATCAGGCTGAATGAAATCAGTTTGTCATATTTGGGTGTGTGTTTGCCCAGTCCAGATGTGGGGAAGGGCAATTGGGCAGTGGATGAAGAGCAGGGTTGCACTGATGGATTTGCCCCCTTCACTGGCACAAGAGGCAACCCTGCCAGTGGTGAGGGCAAATGCACTGGAGACCAAGTGTCTTTCAGCTCCACAGCAGCAAAACCCAAAGTGACCATCACAGCAGAGGCAACCAACTAGATGCTATTGCAGGGTGGGGATGGGCCTGGAGTTGGAGTCAACTTTAGTCAGCTTCCACCCAGGTTCTAGGGTCAGGGATGTAACAGCCAGGACTTCACAGTTACCCCACTCTTTCAGGTGGGGTAACTACATTAAGCCCTATGGAGGATTTCCAGGTGGCCATGTTTTTTTTTCCTTTCAGCTACCTCCATGCACCACTGGAAAGCCTCTGGAACATCATCCCTGGCTATCTTGAGATCAGGATTGGACTCTGTAAGTGTAAGTATGTATGTGTTAAAATACATACACTCCATCTTTCTTCTATATCTGGTTATTTTCTAGTGAGTTGCCATAGTTGGTTGACTACCTTCAGCTTGGTAGATTGTGTGATACAGGATAATCCATTCTAAACAGAGTTGTTTTAGAATCAAAATTTATGAGCACTGATTCATAGGGTCTCCATAAGTCAGAAGTGATTTGACAGTACCTAACACACACAAAATGGAAAAAGTGTGCTCATCTCTATGCATACAAATCTGTTGCACCAGTTTTTCTAGAGTTATACCTACATTATGAAATCCCTACATAGTTTTAACTTTCCATAAGAAAAAACAACAAACAACAACAATTATTCATCCAGTCAAAGGAAGTAGTAAAGTGGGATCATGAAACTATATTTCTTAATTAGTATGAAATAAAAGCATCATTCAGACATAACTTAGTAGGGTGCTAAAATTACAAAAATATTATCTCAGTTTTATCACCTTCCATTAGATTATAAACCTAATATGTGTTGTTTATATGTTGGCTGTATTGATCTCTCTCTTACTGCTGATAGACAGTTACAAACTTTGTTGCAGAGTTAATAAGGATTTTAATAGTCTTAAGCAATCACTGGTCATGGATTGTTAAGCGTATGTTATATGAATGCAATTACCTACTATGATGAGACTATTGAAGGCACTGTTTGCATTGTGAAGAAGCCACCAACCCTGTTTGTTTGAGATCCTTGCATAAAGTGGTGACTTTGTATGATTCTAACAATGGCCGCTGTGTCAGTCTACTAGTTATGAAAAAATGTGATTATGCCCATAAGGGTGTGAAAATATAAATAGCACTAGCACAGTGCCTACCAACTGTCTATTGCTGTAGATGGTGAGACTCCCTCGCTCAATAAGTACACCACAACGACAGGCTGGAAAGGAATGGGCCGCAGCCCGTTTATTAAACAACAAACATATAAACAAGAACTATATACATCAGAGCTGGGCGGCAAACGGGTCGCACATCACATCCCAATGAATGGGAAACTGGCAGGAAGGGAAGCCCAGAGATCATACTCCTGAATGCTTCCACACTTCCCGCCCCTGCTGAGGAGACGGGCACCGGCTGAGCCCCAAGGCCGCCCCCAGCCCGTCTTCCTCCCGTGCTCGCTGGGGTGTCGGGCACCGGCTAAGCCCATGGCCGCCTAACGGCCCAACCCAACCCCACTCCCTGGGGTGTCGGGCAGCGGCCCGGCCTGCCGGCCCGCCAGCCTGCCCGCCCCACCCCCCGGCCCTCATAGGGCGCAAGCCTGGGAGCCCCAGCCGGAAGGCTCGTTCTCTCCCCAGATGTGCGACACCGTTGCAAACCCGCCGGACTGCGACAGTAAGGACCCAAAAATCCCGCCAACCCTAAATTACAGGGAGGGTGGGTGGGCCACGCCTTGCTGGTTCTCGCCGCCGGGAAGGGCGCGGACCGGGGAAGGCGTCTAGATATACCCAGGCTCCTCCCACCTTTTTCAGGGGGAGCCAATCATTGCACCCGGTTCTGCAGCTTGCCACCAGGCCATGCATGCCCCTTATCTTGCTGCGTTGCTCACCACGGCAGCAATGGCTGCCCCTGGTTATTCAGGTGCATCTTATTTGCTGTAGATGGTGAGACTCCCTCGCTCAATAAGTACACCACAACGACAGGCTGGAAAGGAATGGGCCGCAGCCCATTTATTAAACAACAAACATATAAACAAGAACTATATACATCAGAGCTGGGCGGCAAACGGGTCGCACATCACATCCCAATGAATGGGAAACTGGCGGGAAGGGAAGCCCAGAGATCATACTCCTGAATGCTTCCACACTTCCCGCCCCTGCTGAGGAGACGGGCACCGGCTGAGCCCCAAGGCCGCCCCCAGCCCGTCTTCCTCCCGTGCTCGCTGGGGTGTCAGGCACCGGCTAAGCCCATGGCCGCCTAACGGCCCAACCCAACCCCACTCCCTGGGGTGTCGGGCAGCGGCCCAGCCTGCCGGCCCGCCAGCCTGCCCGCCCCACCCCCCGGCCCTCATAGGGCGCAAGCCTGGGAGCTCCAGCCGGAAGGCTCGTTCTCTCCCCAGATGTGCGACACCGTTGCAAACCCGCCACGAGCTGCCCACCCTTGCAGCTCACCGCCCAAGCTCCTCAAGCCTGAGCCTGTCACAAATCTAACCACCGACGAAGGGTAAACTGAACTGACTGAAGCCACAAGTCCATGCCCCATTGGGACAGGTGGACGCCATCCGGCTGGAAAAGGTCCATGATGTCCCGGGTGATTTCGGAGTGTTCTGCCACCGCTCCCCCGAGGGAAAGCACCACCTTAGCGGCCGCCTTATTAACTTTTCTGCAGGCCCTATCCACGGCCGAGGGATCCACCGCTCCGCTCCAATGAGCCCGCTGCACCATCTCGGACCAAACCAAGGTCATATTAGGCCGGTGCCTGGCAAAGCTCCTGAGCGTGGCGGCCACCGCAAAACGCAGGTCAAGGCCCGACCTGGCAGGGAGATCTTCCTCCCCAAGGTGGATGACCAGGAGGTCCGGTGTAGCCAACTGAAAAATGTATTCAATGACCTTGGGCTCTAGCTCATGCCAAAGCATGTGCCCCTGCCCCAACCAGGAAATTCTTACGTGCGCCCCGAGTCCGAGATGCCGGCCCCATTCGGACTTGCAGGCGTAGTCCCCGACTCTGTTGACGAGGCTGTGCCCCACGACCCACACCTGCCGATAGACAGTCTGCGGCGTCCCTGGAGGCACTGAGGAGGGAAATCAACAAGTCAGGTGTGGGCGAATGTACGCCCGAAAGGCCCCCGACCGCCACCTGCCCAAACAGCGGATATCCTCCGGGGCCCTGCCTTCTGCTGCCGCGGCCGTGGCGGCCCCTATTCTGAACGAGTGCAGGCCGAACTCCGCGGCCGGTAGCCCGGCATGAGCCAAGCATGCCCTGAACACCGCCAGCATTTGGAACCTGGTGAGGGGGGACCCATCCTCGTGCACCAAGAGCATGCCACCCACCCGAGGCCTGTGCCGTAGCCACTCAATAAGGGGAGGGAGGGGGCAGGTGGCATCGCCCGGTAGGGCCGGCATGGAGACCCAGGCCCCACGGCCCTCTTGGTCGGTTTTTGAATGAGCCAGCCAAGCGTGGACCATGTCCCCAACAGGACGAGGTGTTCCCATTGCAGCGCGGTGCTGGAAGGTCGAACCCTGGTAGGGGCGACCAGTTCCCCAGGCCTGAAAGCCCCGTGGTGAGCCAGGTGGAAGGCGGCGGCGAAAAGCAAGCGCTCATAGCGCGAAGCGCACACCTGCCCTAGAGCCCCAGTGACCGCCCTCAACACTTCCTTGGTGACCGGGCGCCTGAGGTCCCCCTGTCTGGTGCCCACCCGCCGCCATCCAGCCACTAGGCGGCGAACTACAAACGCCTTGGTGACGTCAGGAAAACCGGAAACCTTGCAGTAGAAAGCGATGCCCGCCAGGTGCACCCCCATAGTGCGCGGGTGCATCCCCTGCCCAAGGAGCCGGACCAAATACTCGAGGAGGAGGCCAGTGTCCACCCCACCGCAAACCGGGCGCCCAGAGGACGCAGCGAAGCTCAGGAAATCGCGCACGGCTCCGTCGTATTGCCTGCACGTGGCCGGTGCCAACGAGTTCAAAACACCTGTGATGACGTCTCGTTGCCAAGGCTCCAGAGGAACGCCGGCACTGTCGCCGGGAACGGCTCCGCCCCGGGGGCCAGGCGCCGGAAATGATCCACCTGCTGGCGAGATAAAGCATCAGCAATCTCATTCTGCAAACCTGGAACAAAAGCAGCTTTGAAAGAGATGTTATGAGTGAGGCAGGTAAGAACCAAATTGCGAACCAGGCGCATGACCCGAGCCGATTTGCTCGACTGTCTGTTTACCACACGCACCACTGCCTGGTTGTCGCACCAGAAAAGCACCCGTTTGTTTTGCCAGAGGTCGTGCCAAATGTGCACCGCCACCAGGATGGGGAACAGCTCCAGAAAAGTAAGATCCCTGGTGATGCCCTGCGCGTGCCACTCTGGGGGCCAAAGGCCCTGTGCCCACTGACCCCTGAAGAACACGCCGAAACCAAAAGCCCCAGAGGCATCAGAGTGCACCTGCAGCTCCAGGCCAGGTTCCAAAGCAGATTGCCAAAGGGAGATGCCGTTGAAGTTTCGGATGAAGGACAACCAGACCTGTAGGTCTTCTTTCATGCCCCGGGAGACCCTGATGTGATGGTCAGGGGACTTGCAGCCCGACAAGGACCTCGCCAGCCGGGAGCAGAAAGCCCTGCCCGGGGCCACCACCCTGCAAGCAAAATTAAGGTGGCCGAGTAAGGACTGGACCAGGCGCACCCTGCATTTTTGGAGAAGAACGGACTGGAGCAGGGCTGAAAGGGCTGTAAGCTTGTCAGCCGGGAGTGAGGACGTGCCTAGAACCGTGTCCAGGTGAATGCCCAGGTAGCTGAGGGCAGTGGCGGGCCCCTCCGTCTTGTTGGGAGCCAAGGGAACCCCCAGCTCGGCGGCCAGGACCTGGAAAGCCTGAAGGGCCAGCTCACACTCCCGGGTGCCCTGCCTGCCGATAAACAAGAAATCATCAAGGTAATGAGTCACCAAACCGGAGGGCACCCGCTGCCTGAAAGCCCATTCGAGGAAGGTGCTGAAAGTCTCAAAGGCGGCGCAGGCAAAGGAGCAGCCCATGGGCATGGCCTTGTCCACATACCAATTTCCTTGGAAGTGGATGCCCAGCAGCTCGAAGTCCAGGGGGGAAATGGGCAGGAGCCAGAAGGCGGACTCAATGTCACACTTTGCCAGGGATGCCCCCGGACCCTCCTGCCTGATGCAGAGGATGCCTTCGTCCAAGGTGGCGTAACGGACCGAACAAACCTCTGGGTCAATGAAAACATTCACGGAGTCGCCCCGGGGGTAGGAGAGGTGTTGAATTAAGCGAAACTCCCCCGGGGCTTTCTTAGGCACGATGCCAATTGGGGAGACCCTGAGGTTGGGGAGGGGAGGGTGACAGAAAGGGCCAGCAATGCGGCCGGCCTGGATTTCCTTGTTGAGCTTATCAGCCACCGCTCCAGGGAGATCGCGGACAGATTTTAGATTGCTGGCATGGTAAGCCCTTCGTGGGCCTTGGTATGGAATGCGGAAGCCAGAAGAGAAACCCTCCCCCAGCAGACGCGCAGCCCCCCTGTCTGGGTAGAGCTGCAACCACTCCAACAGCACCCCCACTTGAACGGGGGAAGGGGCCAGAGACTGCAGCTGAGCGAGCACCTCAGTGTTTTGCGGGGGCGGGAGCACCGCCCTGGCCACCGGCATCTTTGTGGGAGGGCCCTGCGCCGGGCGACCGGGCCTGCCGAAAGGGAGGGCGTCCCGCCGGCTTGGGACAGCTGATCCTGCTGTGGCTGCCGGAACAAAGGGAGCAAGAGTGCTCATATCTACATTTATGCCGCTGGCAAGCACCTTTGTTGAATTCCCAACACAACCCCTTGGCCCCCACCCGCCCCGGGTAGGCTCTGCCGGGTTTTGTGGGAACGGGAGGATCCGCCGCCCCTCCCATGGCGGGCTGGACCACGACCATCCAGGTTTGGTCGTGGATGAGGTCCCAACGAAAAAGGCACTTGTGCGAAGCGTTCTTGCGGATGGCCTCGTCGTAAGCGATGGCCGCAGTCTCCCCAGCCAGCGCCCGAGCCCGCAGCACATGGGCCATGTGAGCTGCGAGATGCCAGGCTCGCAAGGGATACGCTGCCCCGATGAGGGCCAGGAATTCGGTGAAGCCCTGCAGCCAGTTGTTGAAATTCCGCTCGGCCGCTGCCTGGTCCTTCCGTTTTTTGTTGGCCTTCCTGCCCGACAAACCCAACTCCCCCTCCCGCCGCAGGAACTTAAAGATATCCACATAATACCCATCCAGCGCCCGCTCCCGGAGCTTCCTGGGGAGGTGGGACCCGGGCGGGTTGCCGCGGTCGTCCTGAGCCGGGCCGGGGGATGGCGCTTCGCCGCCCCCGAAACGCCTGCGCTGTGCAAGCCACAGTGGGAGAGCAGGCACCCTCTCCCCCCGCACCCAAAATTCCCCAGTAACCTGCGCGTCATCATCCTCAGTAGACTCACCCGACGACGAAGAGCTGGGGGATCGCCTGGAGGAACGGGAACGCCCCGACGACCGCTTCCTCCTCCTGCCCTCTCGCCCCGAGGGGCCGACGGACGCATCCACCGATGTGGACGCGCTAACCGGAGGCGAAAGTTGGAGCACATCCGTTGCTCCGCTCGAGGCCCCCTCCGGCGCCGCACCGGCCTCCGCCGGCGCGGTGGGCTCGGGGCCCCCGACCCCCGAGGTGGGGCCTGACTCGCCGGCCGCTCCGCCGAGGACTTGAGAAAGATGCAACAGGGTGTCCGCCAGGTTGCGGACCAAGGCAGGATCAGTGCCCATATGGCCGACATGTTCGGGGCGGGAAGATGCCGGGCCGGCACCCCCCGGGACCGCGGGGAGGGCCACTCCCAATGGAGACTGTCCCGCCATGCCGACCGGCCGCCCCCTGCCTATGGGAGACAAGCCCGAGCCCGCGGCCGCCCTCGCCGCTGCTCCGATACGCCCAACAACCGGGCCGTCGTCCGACGTCCCCGGGCCAGTCTGGGCCCGGACCCTGTTCAGCAGAGCACGCGCCCTGCCCGATGGCACCGCCGCCTCTGCAGCAGGCTGCCTGCTCTTGTCCCTTTTCGGCCCCATGGCGGCTGCGAGACCGGCCCAGAAAAGTGAAAAGGAAGAAAAGGTTGAAACGAGAGAAACAAGGATAGCCAGAGGAAGAAGGAAAATCAGCTAAAAAAGGAAAGAAAAGAAAAGGCCAGTCTCCTTCCAGGCCTTACGCGAGACGCCAACGCGACCACGCCTTGCTGGTTCTCGCCGCCGGGAAGGGCGCGGACCGGGGAAGGCGTCTAGATATACCCAGGCTCCTCCCGCCTTTTTCAGGGGGAGCCAATCATTGCACCCGGTTCTGCAGCTTGCCACCAGGCCATGCATGCCCCTTATCTTGCTGCGTTGCTCACCACGGCAGCAATGGCTGCCCCTGGTTATTCAGGTGCATCTTATTTTTCAACATCACATAGATCTTGGCATTCCTCAATCATAAGCCTTTAATGAAGAAATATTTATTTTAAGCACCAATGTGGCCAGAATCCTTATGATCTGACCATTTATTCTGGTACTTAACTCTCTGATTTCACTTTCACCAGTGCTAATATGTGGGAAAGACATGGTGAGAGATAGTAACATTGCCGAACACCCTGGACTGCATATATGACTTACAGCATAATTCAGATCCCTGGACTACACTATGGTGGCTGGAGGTGATGTGGCAAAGGCAACATGGCAGTTCTTCCTCTAATAGGCTTTCTAGAGGCACAGGGAGGGAGAAAAAAGCAAAAACTTTTCCTGCCACTGGAAAGCCCTCCATTGGAGCCAATGGGCCAGGGCTGCAGCACTACTGGCTGCAAACCCAGGATGGAAGCTAACTAACATCACCCCTGGGAACCCAATGACCTGCCCCCCTCCCATGCTGGCATACAGTTTGAATGCCAGCACAGCTCAGGAGCGGTCAGAATGTTTGGCTTTTGCCACTGTGGGTCTGAGGGGCAGCTGGTTACCGGCACCTCTGCCCCCTCCACTATTGCAAATGCCCCTTGAATCAGTGGAGGAGGCAAATATCCTGGCCTAGTCCTCCACGAGATCCTGTGACCAATTATGCTTCCTATCTGGATTGTGTTGTTGAGACTCCCTATCTCAAAGTTTTATGTAGCAAAGTTACCCTGCTTTATATCCAACTTATCTAAGACCATGAGAATTTTATATGCCTCAGAGAAGAGGCAGAATACTTGGGAAGAAGTTTGAGTTTAGTGAGCAGCTTGCACTGCAATCAGAAGCAGGAGTTTATTTTCTTGGATTTGAGTTGCTTTTTTGCTTTTGGCTAGCCTATAACTACAGAATGTGTGGCTTGGTGACTGATTGCTATTCTGAGAGTGGCCAAAGTTTCCCAAGTAAAGAAGACTGCTCTTGTGTTGCTGGCAACCAATGGTAAAAAAGTTGACCATTAGCTGACCATTGCGAGAGTTGAGAATAACTAATTTTTACGGAAATTGCCCCTCTTCCCTATCTCATACTGACAATGTTGCCTAATGGTATATGATTATTCTGGGATACAGCTGCACATTAGAGATTAAGCAGTCACCAAGGGATGCTTCTATGATATATATTTAGCCTTTCCTCCTTTTTTCATATGATTGTATGGTTTTTCAGTTATGGCTTTATGCTTTTGATGATAACCCTGATTTTAAAAAATTAGGTCAAACTATTAAAAATTACCACCTGCCACTGTTCTTCTAAGCCTAAGATCAATGTGTATAACACCTAATAATATGCCAGAAAAATATACACTTCCTGCAATATAACTAGTACTCTTCTAAAGGTACCTATTATTTTGCATGAATATTTTCAGCAAACACAAACAATGCCACTCCTTTCTGCAATTTTGCAATAACTGCTTTGACAGTATTGACCTATGGAGGAACTATAAGTTGACTTTGTGAGGTGTCAGCATATCATCAAATCTGATTACCTACATATTGTTTTCATTCATTTCATTGAAAACATCTCAGGCTGTTTAGAATCACCCATGTGACTGAGACATCCAGAAGCATTGCCTTCATTCTAAATTGATTAAATTTGCTGCTGGGGCTATCGTCCCATAACCAGATTTGATTGTCTTCATAGAGACTTCAACTTGTTCACCACATAATTCCTGCTTTAATTATTCATTTGTGAAGTTAATCCAATTCCATTCAAAAGAAACACCTACTGTTGGAACTGATGCTATAAAATGATATAAAATAAATTGGGGATATTAGCTATTATTATCAGCTATTAAAATGTGTGAAACACTGACATATGAACACAAAACAGAGATGAAAAAGGGCATATCTGTAATGAAGAAGGCCTTGACCTGGATGCCCCAGATCATCAGATTTCAAAAGCTAAGCAGGAGCAGCCCGAGTGAATATTTGGATGGAAGATCACCAAGGAATACAAGGGTGGCTATTCAGAGGAAGGCAATGGTAAACCACTAATTTATTTTATTAGTTTTATATGCCACTCTTCTAATAAATACAATAAAGCCAAATACAAATCAGCATTAAAAATCTCAAATCTCATATCCATTACAAAAAAAGGGGTGGGGAGGAGGGGTGGCCAATGTTGGAAAACCATAGCTGCCTCAACCATATGCCTTGTGAGACATCTCCACCTTACAAGCCCTGAAGAACTGAGGTGGCGTCTGGATGATCATCCATCAACAGATATAGCTGAGTTTTATCAGCATATTAGTGGCATTCCAGCCCAAACCTCCAGCTCAGCCTGGCAAGAGGGCATATATAGATGCTGAATAATATATATGAGGAAATGGAACTCCACAGACCAAAGAATGGCATGCAGATACACCTCACTGATTGCTACCCTTTGTTCCTGACCCTTATAAGTCTCTTGCCTTGAAACCCCTACTGGGATGCCATGAGTTAGTTGTGACTTGACAACACTTTACACACAACCCAGGAAGAAGAAAATGCTGATAAAAGGGGGTAAATGGCTTAGAGGGAATCACACACTGGGCAAATATGTGGGACCAACAGCAGTATTCTTAAAGTTGAGCATGTGGGGAAAAATACACTTGGTCTGTAAAAAGTACTACTGTGGCTGACCTGACTGTTGTAAAAGGAGGACACTCAGAACAGTTGTATGTGTAACATATATTCCTATGGCATATTAGGCTGCTAACGCACAGGGAGGAATGTATTTCTAGATAGCTTGGTGTTTTCATAGAGTAAAGAGAACAAGAACTGAATGGGTGTGTGTGTGTGTGTGTGTAGCTTAGTTGTAGAGAATCTGCTTTACATGGAGAAGGTCCCTGGTTTAATCCTTGGCATCTCCAGTGGAAAAGATCTGGGGGGTAGGTGATATGAGACATTTCTGCTTGAGGCTCTGGAGAACTGCTTCAGTACATAATACTGTCCTTGTTGGACTAACGGTCTATTTGGTATAAAGCAGCTTCATGTGTTGTTCATAGGTTCATGCGTTGTTCATAGGTTCATGTAATGTTCATATAACACATGAAAGGTGCAAACAGAATACAAAATATGGAGTAACACTGAATTATATTTCAAGGATCAGATGGAGGGATGTTTTTGCATGATTTCTTAATGCTCTTTTAAAATTCAAAATCAGCCTTTCGGGGTTTTATAATAGGAACTGGAAACATAATGTGCCAGCCTGCTAGCTGTTTCTTGAAAACAATTTGACTCTCTTCTCTTTTGCTCTTCATCTTGTGTACATGTGTCTGCTGACAGATTAAAATGTTTGTTCAGCATGGGGGTTATAGAAATAGCATTAACTTTCACTTCAGTGAATTTAATATTGGTTATAGCTTTAGGGCATGCACAGGGTAGCTTTATGCCTAAGGGCTGATGTCATGACTTTTTCTTAATGGCGCATGTCACAACAGTCTGTGGAGTGTATGAGGTTTGTAATTTCCCCTCTTCATTTCAACAGAAAAGACAGACATTTCTCAAGAAATGGCAAATTATATTTTGCTTTATCTCCACCATCTTAAAAATCAAAAGAGACATCTGCCACAATGGGTTTTGTTTTGTTTTTGTACCAGCTCTATCAAAAGAATGTTCAAAAATAACTTGTGGATCATATTCCCAATTATGTTATATGTTGTCCCTTTTTATTACAGTAACTACTGGTGACCATATATGATTAAAGTCGAAATTTTAATGATTAATTTGCTCTGGGAGGGGAGGTATACATCAGTCCCAAATCTTGCAGTTAGATACTATTCTCCAAACAATTTACATATAATGTAAGTCCTTTTATTCTAACTGGGCTGCACTAAACTAGCATTCTGATTCTCAATATACTACTTAGATGTAATTAACCACACTGAAATCTTGCCTAGGACTTACTTCCAATGTTTGAGAATCTTTGAGCCTCAACACATTACACTGGAATAGGTTCACTGAAATAAATTATGGGGGCAAAGGAGATAATTACAGACATTCAGAATGGAGCAACTCTGGATGCATAGTTAAAATCATAGAACTCAAATAATAAAATAATCAATTAAATCCAGAACTGAAACACAAAATAGATCTGCCCCTCACTTGATACATCTTGTAGTCTTCAAAAGAAATGTGGAAACAGGATTTTTAAAAACTTTCACTCTGGACTAATAGTCATGGGCAAATCCTAGACTAGTTGGATTGCCACTAGTAGGGGAACAGAGCTCAGATGTTCAGGAATCCACCTATCACTTACCAGCATGGCCAATTGGCCATGCTGACAGAGGCTGATGGGAATTATAGTTCCTGAACATCTGGAGAGCCGCAGGTTCCCTACCCCTGCTCTAGCCAGACCCAATACAAATTTCTTCTGTTAGAAAGTGTGTGTGTGTGTGTGGGGGGGTGTTACTGATCTCCCTGCCTATAATAGACCTTCGACTCACCTCTGATGCTGTTTGTAGGAGTCCCCCATTCCTCAGAAGAGGTCATTTGGGGCTGAAGAAATAGGGAGTAAGGGACCTTTGCTCTGCTGATGGAAATCCCTTGAGTCAGCAGAGACTTTGCACTATCTTACCTGAATTTGTATCCCCCTCTTCCTAATTAAAGGAGGAACTGTTCAAAATCCATTGGTCAAAGAAAGTGAAGGATGTTAGAATTAGGCATAAGACTGATTTTCACTAAATGTTCCATTGTAAAAAATGAACCTGTGACTTTAAGGCTGTTTCTTCACAGCCAAGTACAGCATTGTGCCATCGGTGTTATTGGCAACACTGCAGCAACGGAGCGTTTGCATGGGCGGGTGATCCGTAGACAGGTAGTGCATTGGCTGAACCCCGGCGCTTCACACAGCTGCACTTTGCAAATGGTGTTCTTTTTTCTCCAGGGTAGACATCACGGGCATTTGGCACCAGGATTGGCCAGTGTGGGCCACCATTGTGGGGGGTGGGCTCTGCAGCACCGATTCCTGGCGGGCTCTCGCACAACACCGACTGTGGAGCGTCGTGGTTGAAAAGACATGCTTGGTGAGCGATTTTCGAATAAACTGTTGTGGGCCCACTGGAGCGTTGCTGCATTGCTTCAGTGTCGTTTCTGTAGCGACGGCCATGCGAACTCCCTACTTATAAAGCTGTTTTTATGTCCTTTTACTGGCTTTTTTGGCCCATGTGGAAACGGCCTACGTTTGGATCGATCCCCCTTTTTTGCCTAATCCCACAAAAGTTTGCACTTTCAATATCATTTGTACCTGAAATGCACACACATTGCATTTAAATTGTGTAAAATGGCATTTTCATATAAATGACGTTTATATGGTGTAAAACAGAAAAAATCACTGACAGAAAAAAAGACTGAAACTGATGAAACAGATGACAATTATTACATGCATAATTTAAAATAAGGCTTGAGAGCTGTATTGGTTGATCGTATTAGAATTCAGTTTATATCCACACCCTGCACATCGAATTATATACTGGCAACATAAGAGTTCACCGTTTGGTATGATTTTAGGTACTGATCCACTCTAAATGTCAAAAAGCTTGTCTTTGATCACACTATTGTGCTATTTGAAATCTCTTTTTAGTTGATGATCCCTGTAAAATCAGAAGCGAAGACAAAATGATGCCTGATTGGCTTCACCTCCATCCCATTGCAGCTCCAGCTAATGGTAATTTGGTGATAATAATCCCAATACAAGATATTTTTATTTGAAGTATAATATCTGGAAAAAACAAAAAAAAAACAACCTAAATACTTCCTTTTCCCTGGTCCTTCCTTCTTTAGTGTGGAAATTAAAAATGAGACCAACCTTTCCATCTGGTAATATCTGGAAGCAGAAAAGAGAAGGATGAGCTGAGCTATGAGCCTGCATATGTGGCAAAGGATAAGTGGAAGCCAGCTGAAACTATAAAGGAGATCAAACAAGCTTTATGCCTGGCCCTTATATCCACGTACAATTGCCTCAGGACAGAGATCTTGTTGAATAAATTCTTGGCTTACAACAACATTTGGCTTTCTCCAGAAGGCCTGTACTGCCAAGAGACATCAAGCATTTGCATCTAAAATGTTTTGCAGGTACAGGGCAGTGCTTTTTACTTGTGTTGATGACTATTTAATTGTCCGCGAGAGAGACAACATACAGTGTGGGAGGAACAAAGGCTGTGAGTCAGCCATTTCTGCACCAAGGGTGTATCTGTGGCAGAACAACAATAGACTATTTCTGCATAAATTGTGGGGTACTTGTCCAGTCCATTAAAAACTGAAGCTTGAGCAATCAAACTGAAGCATCTGGTCAGGTTACTGGAATATTGTTAGGGACATAAAAATAGAGCTGGAAATGGGACAAAAATATGATCAAATATTCCTGCTATGTATATCTAGTTTTTCATTAGGAAATCATTGACAGATGACTATCTAAAATATATTGTTTTGGAAGCTATTGTGGGTTTGTTTCTCATGTATAATGGCTTCAGCAGTTGGACTTCATTAAGGTAGACAGATTCAATAATCCTTAGATTCTTTCTGAAGGACTAATACTCAATTTTTAACATGTATATCAACCAATATTAACCTAAAGATAACAAATTATTATTTTTACCATTAGTAACAATGATGGTTAATGACTGACTAATGTCTTCAATTAGTTTTAGACATATATTACCATATTGATATATTTGAAGAAAGTGAAAGAAGTATAATAGGCTATTTCTGCACAGCCAGAGCAGTGGGGCTGCAAGCCAATGCAAGCCCCAGGGCTGTTCGCACGAACGGCCCCGCTGGCTGCACAGCTGGCGGAGCTGGCTCTGCATGACTGCACAGCCCCCCAAATGCCTCCTTACCTCCTCCTGGCGTCTGTCACTCTGTGAAGGCCAGGGGACACGCCCCCATGGCCAGAGCGATTACTGCAGGGATGGAGCCCAGGAGGCATGCTCTGACCTCCACAGAGCGACGGAAGCCAGGGGAAGGTAAGGAGGTGTTTCGGGCCGGTGTGGGGAAAACCCTGCTTTTGAAAAACCTCGCTCCCCGAGCGAGGTTTAAAAGCAGCGTTTTTGTGCCACTTGAGTGGGGCGAGCTTGTGCTGCAATGCAGCAGCAGCAGCTGTGCAAACAGCGCCCCAGGGACAGTGCTTTTACCATCCCTAGGGCGCTGTTTTCAGCCTGTGCGGAAACAGGCATAGTCTTAAAAGGAAATCTTTAATTTCTGTGCCATCCTCTAAACAAAATTCCTATAGGACTAGATCTTCAGATTAAATATATGCATATATTTCAACAGCTGTTTATTTTGAACTTATATATAAATATGTTTGTGTGTATCAAGTAAATTGATGAGGCTGTAATCCATTCCTAAACACTCTTACTAGGGAGTAAATCCCATTGAACCAAGTTTGATTAGTTTAGTGCTGCTTGAGGATGCTTAGGGTTAGACTGATAATCTTTGTTTTAGTCTAAAGCTTCAACTGTAATCACACTTACTTGAAACAATGTGTAATTTTGGAGTAAACAGGAGAGAACAATGAATACCAGCACAATGTGTACATAATAAGATGTATGTCCCATTGATTTTATGGTAGACTAAAGCAAGTGCATAACTTTCTCCCTTGAAAACCCATGTGACTTAAAAGTGTTTCCTTTGGGCTGGATCATGCTCTGGTAATTTTATAGAAACATGAGGGTATCTGATGTGAAACTAAGATTAGAGACTGATCTGGAAAAAAGAAATCATACTTTAAGAAATCATAGTTGAAGTTTAACAGAACTGGCCAGAAATGAAAAAGTCATCTGGAAGGTCAAAAATCAACATTTTAGGCTACAAAGGCATATAAGGACAATTGACTTATGCCAATGTAGAAGAAACATAAGGTGTAACCTCTAGGAATGAAAAATGGAAGATGATTGATTTGTGTCACTACTACAACTCAAAGCTGATTCCTTGTTATTCATCTCCTTTTTTCAGCCATTCTACTGGACCCTCATAAACAGGGAACATGCTATGTGAGCATGGGACTATGGATGCACAATCAGATTGCAAAATTTTTAAATAAACAATAAAACCAATATTTTAAACAAATTAGACACCCCTAATGCTTCATCTATTCTTACCCCCCCCCCCCCAAATTGCACATATACTCTTGTCCCTTTTGATTCAGTTTCCAGCCTGAGCCACAAGTTTGTGGAACACGTGAGGACAAGATTTCAGTGAATATCAGGCTTTAGTGGTACTGAATTGTGACTGAAGTACAACTGGTTGGTTTAACTGGGTTCGTATTGGTCTATTTGTACATTTGGGGACGGGGTTTTATTATTTATATTTAAAAAATCCACACTCTTTTACTAATCGTTGCTAGGAAAACAAGATAACATTATCTGTCATTGTAGCTGCTAGAAAAGCAAGTGCTGTTTATCAGGTTTCCAGAAATGCATGATGACTTTAGTCCCAGTCTAAGACTCAGTTTGACATAGAAAGGGCATAAAACCCAAGCAAACGGAAGAAGTAACCAATGAATCCAGGCAGAAGCATGCCCTGCTGGCAGATCACTGGCTTTCACTGTAAAGACAGCTGCTCTCCAGCCCTCCTGGCTGAAATGTTCTGAGCTGTGATGCACTACAGATGGGAAGGAGGGGAAAATGGCTAGGGAAAAAAAGACTTCAAGAAACATATCTCCAAAGTGAAAAGCAAAATGAAATTGTATGTGATACAAAGTGGTTGCATGCAGATTTGTGGATGGCATACAGAAGATACATAGCTTTTAATTACTACATATATGCAACGTTTGAAGGTCAAAGAAAAAGGATACACTTATCCTCAAACTTGTAGGCAGGGCATGAATTGCCAGATAAGTAGTGAAGCATACAGATGAAAGCTGGAGAAAGTCCTTGGCTACAACAGCTCATCCAGTAATGGCAAGGAATATTGTTCCAGCTATCATTTTGGTAAGCTGAATGTTCCTTTTTCAAGCAACATTACCAAGCCAAGCAAAAGTCTGACTGTAAGCATCAGATAACTAGGGATCTAAAGAGAAGATTGTTTGGGGCATTTCTCAACAACCTTGTAACATGCAGTAATTGATTACATTAGTTTTTAAGGTCTAAGGAAATGGAGTGCACTGGCAATTTTTCACCCATCTAATCCTCCAAACCATATATTACTATTTATGCAAGAATTTGGGAACTTGGTTTCAAACCCACAGAGAAATGAAGATCATTTGGTTCAGAGGCGTACCGCCCTTGGGACATGGGGTACCCCATGTCCCCGGGCGCATGCCTCCCTAAGAGCTAGCTACAGACCATGGCACCTGACACCCTGCTCAGCTCCTTGCTTCCAGCCAGAGACGCAAAGCTCAGCTGGCTGCCAGAGCTCCCAGTCCTGCCTTCCCCAGCTGGGGGCTGACTTTGCTTCTTGCCTCCAGCCGGGGATGAAAAGCTGAGCAGGCCACTGGAGTGTCCAGTCCTCTCTTCCCCAGCTGGGGAGGGAAGGACTGGGAGCCCCAGCAGCTGAGACACCAGTTTCTCTGGGATGGGAAGAGGGTCTGCCATCAGCTCCCCTTCTCGTCCAGCAGCCGGTACACCAGAGAATCTGGCATCCCAGCTGCTGGGCTGGGAAGAGGGCTTACTCGTGAGTAAGCAGTGCTCTGTGTGGGGGGCGCCCAGAGGGGTTTTTGCCTCCAGGTGCAATTTGGCCCCCTTACACCTCTGGTTTGCTTACTCACAGCTTCTCAGTCAAATTTACCTTAATGGATTCATGTGAGCATAAAATGTTGAAGTGGCACCATATACACAGCTTATAGGATAACAAAGGATAGATGAGTAGAATCAAAACATTCATATGAGGAAGATTATTACTCACTGGCAGGAAACCTGCTTTGTCTTACAAAGTCCTGGGTTCAATTACTGGCATTTTCAGTTAAAGGATTTCAGATTGTGTGACTTCTCTTTACCGGAGTCTTTGGAAAGTCAGGGTTAGTCAGATAATACTAAGGTAAACGGCTCTGACTGTATTGACAAATTCAGTGGGAACTATAGAAATTCTTCTCTGTGATGATTTAACACACAAAACAGAATTTGACCCTTAGCATCTTATTAGCATTCCCATATTTTCCCCATCCATTGAGTGGCAGATTTTGCACTGCAGGAATGAAAAAAGAGCATTTTGGAGGAGGGGTTTATGGAGGAGAACTGAGAACAATGGCTTTCCATTCCAGTTAGATCACAAACCCAGATCCAAAAATAAAACTACACTAGGTAAATGTTGCTAACTTTCCTGGCTCCCTAGCTCCCAGTGAATGTGTTCATATGAAAGACCAGTGCACTTAAGAAAAAAACAAATGGGAAAGGCTTAAGTGATTGCTTTTCTTAGTGGGCAAATTCAGGCTTCTCTCATTAACAGTGTCAAATGGAGTTTGTGATATGAATGCACAAACTGTAATCAAGTGCATTGATCTTCACAGCTACTTAGCAGTGAGTTATTGTGGCAAATGACTCTTTTTCACACTTTTCCCTTAATGAATATAGTCAAATCATTTAAGTTGTGGTTTTTCACAAGAACCATAAAATACTTCTCTTTTAGCCACATCATTCTTGATTCACTTCAGACCGAAGACTGAGGTTTCAAACTCAGGGACCCAAAGACCAGTTAATGATTAGAACAAACCTAGTTGAAAATCCTGAGTCCCCAACATTTGTCTCCCTATTTCTAACTTTGCAATAATATTCCTACCTCTAAAGTTACTGTGATCTGAGAGACGGGGGTTTGAGTCTCTATTGCTAAGAAAATTTGGTGAGCAACCTTGAGCCAGTCACATACTCTCAGCCCAAGCAAGCTCATAGGGTTGTGTAAAATAGGGAAGGACAGAATGTTGTAAACCATTTCAGGTCTCCATTGGCGAGAAAAGTGAGATATCAATGAAGTGTTAGTTTTAAAGCCACTTGTAGAACACTAATTTCCACAAACAAAAGCCTAAAACTATGAGCAAGTTTTAAAGAATAACAAAGGTGTGTCCAGCCTTTTTGATACTGTGGCTATCTTTGGAATTCTGTTACAAGGGTAGTGGCACAGCAATGAAATGGCTGCTGTGGGAGATGGTGTTAACCCCAAAATGGCTGCCCCAGCAGAATTCCAGCTGAAGGGTAGAAGAGGGATAATTTTAAAAAATACACTGGAAAAGTAGTGTGTGAGAAAGAATAAAACCAGTGCTGTGGTGTTAGTTGCAGCCAAAGTTTTGCTATTTTAATCGGCATAACCAATTGAACTCCCTTGACCCAACCCACTTTCTGAAAAAACTTGGCAGACCCAAGGTAGGGTTCAGAAGGCACTATGATGTCCATGGGCACCTTGTTGGGGACACCTGCAGTAGCATAAAACCAGTGCATTAAGCAGGTCACATAATATCAGATTACAGACCAACTGATATATCAATGAGGAGAGGGAAAGCTGACCACAGAAGCCTAGGCAAATAAGCAAGGTCCCCCCTGTACCTGGCATCAAAGGTTGACAAGTCCCAGTTCCAGACAAATAGCTTAGGCAAGATCCTAGTATAGAAGAAGAAGAGTTTGGATTTATATCCCCCCTTTTCTCTCCTGTAGGAGACTCAAATGGGTTTACAATCTCCTTGCCCTTCCCCTCTCACAACAAACACCCTGTGAGGTGGGTGGGGCTGAGAGAGCTCCGAAAAGCTGTGACTAGTCCAAGGTCATCCAGCTGGCATGTGTGGGAGTCCACATGCTAATCTGAATTCCCCAGACAAGCCTCCACAGCTCAGGCGGCAGAGTAGGGAATCAAACCCGGTTCCTCCAGATTAGAATGCACCTGCTCTTAACCACTCCGCCACTGCTGCTCCCTGTAGCAGCGTAGTAGCGCCACTGCTACAGAAGCTGGCTGTAGCAACATAGTAATACGGTAGTGAGAGAGACAGCATTGTGAAGTGGTTAGAATATCTGACTCAGACCAGGGAGCCTTGTGTTTAAATCCCTACTCACCTGTTAAGTGCCCTAGGTGAACTTGGATCAGTCACTCACTCTTGCCTTCTTCACCTACTTTACAGGATTGTTGTGAAGCTAAAGGAGGACCTTCTGTCACCTGATTTTCTTGGAGAAAGGGCAGGAAAAATGTACTAGGTAGATAGGAACTGTTTCATTAGAAAAACCTTTTTACCATGGCAGCACAGTGATGTTAAAGCTCAAAACTCAGGATTTTACTGCTATGACTCGTTTTGATGACTTTTGCATTACATATATAAACTAAAGCCACGAATCAGAAGTCCGTTAAATAGATTCTTGGGTCCTTACATGCTGGTTTGTTATGCTTTGTTTATATGTTTACTTCAGTAGTTTCTTGAACCATGTTTTAAGCAGGGAAGAAATCCAAACACCATCACTCTTCAGCAAAGGCAGGGCAAACTGTAATGAAACTGCTCTGCCTGTAAACAAAAACCTGATGGATGATAACTTTTTTTTAATTGTAATCATTTTTAAGCATGTTGTTGCAAAATCTAAGCATTTCCCATGAAAAGGCTATTCTTTTTTTTAAATACACTTCAAATTATTTTTTAAAAAACAGAAAGTGGTAGAGATGCAACTCCCAATCCTCAATACCAGCTTAAACCTGCATTTATTAAATTTGGGGTGGTATTTCTACAAAGCACGCATTCAACAATAACTCCTTATCTCCTGTCTGTGGAGATTTATGGATGATATTTTTTTAAAGGTTACCTTAATTAAAATACATTCCTACCTGTACAGTTATTTTGAAAACACTCAGTGCAAATGCTGAAGTAGAAAATGCAGTCATCTCTGAACATTACATTATTAGGCATCAGGGTTTTTTTTAATTGTACATCATTTTTAGTTTAGCATAAAATGTGACAAGGTTAGTTGGTAAACTGGAGCTTCATTCCCACCAGGCTTTTATGAATAACTGCAACTGGTGTTACTCATAACACTGAGGCCCCTTCCACTTGGACCGGTAAAGGACAGTAAAAAAAACTGTTGTAGGGGGGAACTTCGCATGGATCCTTCCCCTACAGTGAGTCTGCCCCGTGTTATATCTTTCAAACTGAGTTTTTCAAGAATCTCACTATCCATGAATCTTTTTTTAAAAATCCCAGGTTGGAGCTGCTTGTGAGCAAACAGCCAGGCAGGAGGCGCTTTATTCGGCTGCGCTTTGTTTTTACAAAATTTCCCGGTGCCCATCTTCATAGCCATGCAGGTGCAAAGGGTCATATCATGAGATAACATGGCTGTGGGGGCTCATTTGTGCATGCCTGCATAGCTACGCATTGGTGGGAGATAAAAAAAATCCTAGACACTGCACAGATGCATATGAATGCAAAGACAGGAAAATGGGTTATTTTACCCCAACTTCAACCTGCTGTACATTTGCCGTGTGGAAAGGGCCTGAGGGGGAAATACACACACCATCTAATGTGCAAGGATCGGTTAATCATTAAGATATTATTTTGAAATGTAGCTATCCAAGGGGTGGGGGGATCACTGGATTGAGGATTACACTGTGGGGTCAAGAATGAACATCCACAAAATATACTGGAAGATTTAACTCCTCAGTAATTCCTTTCAACTAAGGATCTTTTAAAAAAGAAATTTGAGAACTCTGAATGCAGATTAGTTAGCTCATTTCATGCAGTGAAGATTTCCAGTCCCTCTTGCATCAACAATCCCCCAAGGGGATAAGGAAAAACTGCTTCCATGGGACTTACATCTGCAGTGCATCATTCTAGAGTCACACGCCTCACCCACAACTTATCTCCTAGATCTTACATTCCCCACTCCCTACCAATTTCTGCAAGGTGCACATTGACTCCCAGCCAAACATCTAGTTGTCAAGTATATCACACATTCTTTAATCACGATTTTGTATTTCATTCTAAGCAATATGGTTACAAAAAGATGAAGTGAGGAATTTACTGAACCTCTCGCGTATATGTTTGTGAATATAAAATAAGAGATGTGTGTTAATTTTAAGATGAGATTTTAATTTTTTTCAAGTATATTTCTTAGCCACTTTAGTGGTCTTATAGGGCCAGAAATGTGGGGTAAAGAACAACAACAATCCAGTTGATCTACTATCAAAGGATATTAGCACCATAGTAATTATGAAATCCAACAAAAACATAAATGAATGAATAGATCAGCTATATACAATTTATGCAGATGTAGGTCCTCATATTTACCAATGATTTCAATAGCTATAATGGATATCTAAAATAATAAGGGAGAACCAATGGTTTTTTTAATAAAAAAAATAGTTGCTAATGGTCTCCTCACTTCAATTTCACCTTGAACCATAAAAGTATATTTCTAGCCTTGTACACCTATTATGCTTTTGCAATATTAATACCTGGGTAAGATGGTTTTATTGTGTGTAATTGCTGTATGTCTCAACATAATGCTAATGGTAAGATAGCTAACTCCCAGTAGTCTGCAAAGAAGCAACTGTCCACATATCCAAATACACTAGCCTGGAGCTCCTCAATTTCAGGCAACCATCTCCAACTACCTTTAATTGTAATGTGGGAACTCATCTAGTGATTTGGAAACTCAGAATCAAAAAGTAATTGCAATAAGAATAGAAAAGTTAGGAATGCTACAGATGCAATGAATGGGATATTGGTTTTTTTAAAATTCAAATTAAGATACAGGTTTTTTTAAAAAACATGCTACAAAATACACTACTATACTGAAAATTCGGTCTTGGCTCCAAGACTTTGCTGAGAATGACTGTTTCCTGCATTCATTTGTACTGCTCAAGTAAGCAGGATTCTTCAGGTTGCATGATAATTTATCAAATGCTTATAAAATGGCTCCCCAAATTAAATGAAACTTCTAACACAATATTGCATTCATTTTTCTTCATATTTTTGGATTCTTAAGTAAGGGTTTGCTCTGGATGTACATACAGAAAGATATACAAGTTACCAGAAATCCATTAGAGGTGTCTACACATTGCTTTGCATACAGTGGATAAGATTTACTGTCTTCCATTCTAAACACAGGGGTTGTTTTATACCTCACAGCATAAAATCTGGATTTTACTATCTTACTGTATATAACTCCCTAAGCAGCCACCGATTGTAGCCATCTGACAATGAACCCCCACCAGTTGGTGGACAGAACTCAATCCTATGCACCCATTTGGTAAAGGGTTGTCCCTCGCATTCCAGCCACACACCTTCCATCTTCCCCAAACCCATCAGCAAGCCTGGCCTGGCAGCCAGGGTGCTGGGAATCCACTTTTGCTGCCAGGCCCACTACCACCCTCCCCAGCCACTACCAGTCTCCTGCTTCCCCACCCCCCAAACCACCCTGGCCCAAAGGAGCAGTGGTGCCTTGCCACCTGCTACTCTGTCAGGCTTAAGACCACCCTCCCTATTCCCCCATCCCTCCAAAAAACCAATGCAATCTGGCAAAGCAGCGGTACCTTGCTGCCTGCTGCTCTGTGGGTTCCTAATATATCCTGGGTTTCCCAGCCACCCTCCTCCTGCCCCAAAAACCAACCTGACCCTGGTGGGAAGCAGCACCAAGCCACCTTCCTTCCAGGCATCCCATCTGTCTCCCCATTCTCCCAGCCATCTTCTCCCATCCCCAAACCTGGCTCTCCTGCCCAGGGCCTGACCTCTGAACTCCCACCCCAGCTGCAGCAACCCACCTGTGAGGCTCAATGTGGCAGCACAGAGTGAAAACAGAACAGCGGCAGAGCACCAGAGTGACCCTGGAGAAGCACCAAGTGGTGGGGTAAAGAAGGTGGGTAGCCCGAAAAACCTGCTACCAGCTTGCCCAATCCCCCACCTGCACTCTCCCACTACCCTGTCTAGAGCCCATTTCATTGGAATTTGAAATGGGCTATATTTCTAGACAAGTATAAATGTTAAAAAGTGTGAGATGCTAACTTGGGAGTTACAAGATGCTAACTTGGAAGTTGCAGTAGGTAGGTGGAAATCCTCTCCATTCTTGCATGAGTTCTGGTATAACAACATAGTAGTTTATGTTTAAAAAAAATGTGTGTAACTGGCCTTTTCTGTAGAAGTCACTGAGAACATCCCCAGATCATTTTCAATCCCCCCTTTACCATGATACTTGTCTGCACTCACCTCCTCCAAATGTTTCATGACATTTGTGAGGGCTTTGTGTTTCTTTGATCATTTATTGAAACAATGCTTCATTGATTCAATGCTTCAGTGCTTTGTAGCTTCATTTAGTCAATGGTCTGTAGCTCCATTTAATTAATGCTTTGCTGATTCAACCAAACACCAAAAATAAACCACACACACACACACAATGATAAAAACAAAGGAGTTGTTACCCAAAATGGTGGGAGTCTGTCCCTTTTAGAGGGAGGAATTAGGGAGACCAGACTCTTGGCTTAACAAAAGGTCAGCCAAGCTCAAGGCCTATGCCTACCCAGGTCAGCGTTTGCAAGAAATCTGCAGGAGAGCAGGTAAAATTTAACAATTTTATTAAAACATAATAGGGGTGCACAAGCACATAATAATCAAAGCAGCAGAACCCACACTCAGTCCTAGGATATAAGCAGTGTTGAGAGGATAGGTTTGGAATAGATGGAGAAAATTAGGGAAATTCTTAGGGGTAATTCTGTACCAGCTTCTGAAGTGGCTTTGGATCTGTGAAGTCCAGTGACCTAAACTGAGGCCGTTTCCGCACGGGCATTTAATGGCGGCCTAGAGACGGCAAAAACGCTGTCTCCAGGCCGCCATTCGCACAAGGGGCGCAGCTGCATTGCAGCCGCGCCACCCTCGCGCCTCCCGACTGCCGCGAAGCCAGCGTTTCCCCAGAGCGCTCAGAAGCGCTCTTGTTGGGGAAACGCCACCTTGAAGCCGCTGCCGAGCGAACAGCAGCGGTATCGAGATGCCTCCCCCACCCGGCAGGCGCGCAGGGCCAGGGGGCGTGTCCCCAGACCTCGGCGACGCACCAGAGGCCCGGGGACATGCCTGGTTGGCCGGCCGCCGGCGCTCCGCAGCGCCGGCTGCCCGGCTCTTTCCAGGACCGTCCGTGCAGACGGTCCCAGCATCGTCGGGTCGGCGTCGGAAACGCCAACCTGGCCGCTTCCGCATTCGTGCGGAAACGGCCTGAGTTCCAAGGAAGCAGGGTAGAAAGCAGATGGCACACAACACAACTGAACCCAAAGGCAGGCTCAGAAGGACTGGGTGAAACAGTGTGGCCAGACCAGTGGCCTAGACATACTGAACCCTGGGTATCGGGTGAGAGCCTATTTTATAGGGAAGATAGAGCCATCCAGAAATACTAAGAGAGCTTAATCTTCCTAGACAAAAAAGAGTCTTGCCTTTTTAGGGAGAGACAAAAAAGAGATATGTTAAACTTAGATACTGGGGCCATTAATCTAATGGGTTGAACATTTGGCTTAAGTGGCTAAGCTGGGAGTTCCCCAAAGGGAGAAGGTAGCTGATTAAATTACAGCTGTAAAACAATGACAATGTAAACAAGGTGGTCATTAAAGAGATATTAGTTATAGGAAGACACTTTCAGGTTAATACAATACTGGCAGGAGCACTTGGGACAAATACACTAACAAGTTCTTTGTCTTTGCAGGGTGGACAGTCAAGGGCTGGGACAATGTGTTAGCTTAATCCCTTTAAGAAGGGTGTGAGGCAGGTATTTTGCAAGGCAGATATGAATGAGGGCATGTTCAGACAAGTTCTTACTGTCCTCGTGGGTACAGTAGCCAATGCAGAGGATGGGCATCCCATCTTGGCAGGGCACTACTAGGTATCTCAAGGGTTGGCAGGATAGGTAGAGCCACTGCTGTCTTAAAATGGAGATCCACACACTCACACACCATGGGTCATTCTGGTAACAGAGTGATGTCAGGGACATGAAAAAATGACACTATGGGAGAAGCTGGGTGATGGCACCAAGGAGTGGTAAATGGCAGCAGAAAGATAAAATATTCTTAAATATGACTGCATTGTGAGGGAAGCCAACTCTGAAATGTTTCAGCAAAAAAATGCTGTGAAAGGGTTTTCAGAAACAATGGAGAAAAAGCTGCTTGGAAACATTTTTGGAACCAAAGGAGGGGAAAACAATGTGGAACTCCACAGGAGAAACATTTATTGAAAATGTTGTAGCTTTCTTGTGTGGAAACAGCCCTTTCCAACATTAAGTTTCTGTTGGGAAGAAAGTAAGGGTGCAAATGAAGTAAATAAACAGATATTTCAAAAGAACCCTGAGAGGTAGTTTAGAAAAAGCTTTAATGACTTGGTCAAGCTTACATTGTGAACCTAGATTGTCTGAGTGATGACTGGCTGTTACCATGACATGCCTCTGATGATTCCATCCACAGTTGCATACAAAATGTTAGTAAGTAAAACAACCAGCTTGGAAAACCCACAACAGCCAGTTGATTCCAGCTGTGAAAGCCTTTGGCAATACTTTGAGTGAGGAATTTGTAAAACCTAGGCCGTTTCCGCACATACAAAAAGATTGTTGTGAAGTCGTCGCTTCAGTAATATGCAAGCGTATCCTTTCCAGCCGGAGGTGTTGCGCATTGGCCAGCCAAAATTGAAGTTGCAGTAGGAGCAAAACAGCCTCGCGATGGAACTTACGAGCTGGTTCGCATGGAAGCGCTTCGCGGAAGTAGAGGCGTCTTGCTGCGCTCCTATGGCTGCGTTATTGGCTTCGAAGAGCTGCATTCGGCTAAAGCGATCACGAGCATTCCAGCGAAAGGCCCGCGATTGGCCGAGGCGCCTGCCCTGATGCCTCGTCCGCCCCCTATCTGTCATCGGGTTTCCTCCCATCTATTGTCTGTCCCTGTTCGTTTGGCCAGTGCCACCAGAGACCGTGCAGGCAGCTGCCATCTGCATAGGTGATATGGATCTGGGAGAGATGCTCGAGCAGGCAGTGATCGAAGGCACACAGTTGCACATCTGCGGGTGTGCGTGACTCTTAAACGCCACACAGGTGGCCTCAAAGCGGAGCGCTTTGAAACTGCTGCTGCTGACCTCACCACCATGGCCGCCAAAATGGTTCTCCCTCCCTAACGTGGCCGCCGCCAGTGTGGGCTGGCGTTTGGTAGTCGCCATTTTTGGCACCGACTCCGTGGTGGCGGTTCGCACAACTGCAGCCTCGGAGCGCCGTATTTGAAAAAACTCCATTCCTGAGTGACTTTTGAATACTGTGGCTTCACACCAATTGATCGTTTTTGCGACAGCATGGCTGTGCACCTCCGCCACTGCGCATGCGAACGCTTTCGCTGTGACGCTCTTTTTGACGTTTCCATGTTGTCGTAGTTTGTCTTTGCGGAAACGGCCCTAGTCTCAAAGATGCATGTATAACACTATCATCAAGTGATTGTCGCTAATCACCTTTCACTTCCAACATAACACATGTTGTAGGTAAACCAGTGCAAAGGCTGGGAATTATTGGACAATGTTTTGTTAAGACATGGGAAAGACTGTGATTGTTTTCCCTCTACCTTTTTCACAATCCATTACTTTTCATCTTAAAAAAACCAATATTCTAATATTAGTACTATAGTGCTATAGCACTGTGGCAATCCAAAGCATCTGAATGATGGTGAAATAGCAATTCAGTTCTGTATTGTCACCATTCTGACAAATTGGATTGCTGTGATGCCAGGGCACTATAGCACTAATCTTAGAACATTTTTTCTTAAAAAGCTAAAGAAGAACATGCCATGAAAAAGTATTCTTAACAGGATCATATGTTCCTCTGAATATTCTAACTTGAGTGAAAAAATCAGGAAAACCATTTATAAATAGTGGCCAATCATTAGAAATATACTTTACCTAAGCTGGCCAACAAATTATCATTGGATGGTGAGGACCATACAGAGACACTGCAACCTTTGTCTACCTTACCTAAGACAGGTTGTAATTCTGTGTCCCTAACTGGATACAGAAAAACTAAATTCCTGGAGAATATGCTTACCATATTAGGTCAGATGTTAAAGAACCTCTTCACAGATCCACAGTTAGCAAGGTAAGGTATTTCAAATGTGGAAATTGTGCAGAATACCCTTTGATTCATGAATGTAAAGAGTTTAATGTACCCAGAGGAGATTTCTGTAAGAAAATGACGGGATTCACAAACTGTTAATACTAAAAGTGCTATTTATTTAATCTATTGCAATTGTGGTCTTAATTATATCAGCCAGACAAGTCACGGGGTGAATAAGATGGTTTTTGAGCATACATCCAGCACATGGAATCAGATCAGAGAAACTTCCCTTGTGGAACATTTCTTTCAGAAGCAGATAAAAAGCAACTTGAGTTCCTCCATTTTGTCATCTTGGACACTGTGGATAAACAAGGATCAAACACCAACATCGGGCAGGAACTACAGAGCTTGGAAACCCTCTACATTTACAGATTACAGATTGTTTATCCTGTGGTTTTAATTCGAGTGTAGACTTTGCACCTTTTCTGTGATCTATGCACCTTTAAGTGGTGAGGCAGGCATTTCACCCATTTGCGTTGAAATAGCCACTAAATAGTCAGCATTTCAAGGACACTGATGTGACAGCTGAGAGACTCTGGTTGAGATCGTGGTCCAGAAAACTGTGAATGTTTGCAAGTGTGAGGCTTGGAGAGCAAGTAATACGAATAGTCCGATCTCTATCTTATTGGATGTTGTATAGGAATGATATTTATGAGAATTGTGTCTTATATTGTAAATATTTCGAGCCTGAGAAGACACGTTGAGGTCAGGCAACAACCTGGGAGCCAACTAGCTTGAATGTAACTTATTTCAGGTCAAAAACTTGGCAGTAACCCCAAAAAATTATGTTGAGTGTATGCTTACAATGGTCTACATACATATGGATGTATAAGAATTGAGTTATTCTTTATGTACACTTCGTAAAACTTTTCAAGTGGAGGCTGAGAAGGAGTCCCATGTATGCATTGCTTAGTGGAGACTAAGGAAAGTCCCACATAAGTTACTTGGCTTTTCAATTTTGAAAATATGGTTTCATGTATTCAGTTTTGAAAAACTTCCTAGTATATAGTAGTAAATAGTTTTATTTGTATTTCTTTTGACAGCTAGCCATTTATTGTGCAAACTCTCTTTGATTGGCAAGTGACCACCTATGTCTACCTGGTGAAGCAATTATGCAGAATTCCCCCTCCCTATAACAACTCCCCACACAACAATCCACAAGAATATTCTAGACCTCAGTAGAGGGTTTTAGGAAGGCTCATGAATTACTGAAGATGCAGGGATGCTCAAAAATCCCCTAATTTGACTCATGCTCTGTTTACTGGTTATGAAGAGGAAGCCAATTTTTAATCAATCAGTTCAGTAGTTTGCAAGCAGTTTGTAGAAAATTTGGGTTTCTTTGACAACTTACTTTCCTATATTTGTCAGCTTACTTTTATATATTGTGCCATCTGTGGTGGCTCACAAGTGACATGCACAGTCTGAGCCCTATAGGAAATCTACTTTTCCCTCCTTTGCAAGCCTGTTGTAATTGTACACAGCTTAGCAGTCAATCTTATAAAAAAAACATTGAGCAAATCAAACAAGTCAATGATTAGAAATAAACACTGCATTAAAAAAAGCTTTACTATTTGGTGTCCATGTAAATCCATGTTATTCATGTTAGTTTGCACAATGTACCTTGTGTGCGCAGCATACTTCCCCCCTGACCTAAACACCCATGACTATGGATAAAATCATTTCTCCTACTGTGCAGATTTGAAAGTCCATCAGGGCAAAGAAAATGAAACTCTACCACCACAAAGAAACAAAACTCCACCAGCTGCAAAGCCATTTGATAGGTGCTTGGGACAGATGGTAAGTAGATGAACAGATGGGATGTTCAGCTCAAAGGGAATTGCTGCTGTCAAACAGGATATGCTCACCTATTGAACATGTTTGCCACAAAGTTGGTGGCATTCCTAGAGAGGTGGAAAGTGGCAAAGATCCTTTCTGCAACCTTCCTTGCACTCAGAAATCTTTGGATCTAACTCACAGTTCCTATACCAGCAGCAGCTACCAATGCCAGCTCATGTTCAAAGCTATATAGAACAACATAAGCAACTAGAAAGATTAGTGTGAACTCCCAAAACCTTTCCCAAAAATTACTTCCCAAAACCTTTCTGTTGCTACAGAGCTGGATTTTAATTAATATTTCTTCATTTGATGTTTTTATTGTTTTTATTTTGTAAGATGCCTTGGACAGGTTTCCAGAGAGGTGGTGTAGTATGTGTCTGTATCAGAGCAGTTGGAGGGATCTTGCAAGGGCAGAGGCTAATAGCAGGCTGGGAGTGGGGCAAGGCTCTATGCTCACACTTCCTCAAAGCAGAATTCAGCAACTTTAAACACAACCATATCCCCTCTTTATTACTTCTCCAAAATCTGCATTACAGCATTGCAGGTTCTGCTGACAATGTTATTTTGCTTCTGTCTACCTATCTGATTGCCTAAACTTTTGTTGATCCTTTTCCTCATTGCCGTCTCAATTCCTGGCTCCCTCCCAAAACATCTCTACCACCAGGTTAAATTTCTTCCTCAATATATGGCTGTGTCCCTCAGCTCCAGTATAATGTACAACTCCTGTTCCTCTTAATTCCAAAGGTATTTCTTCCCCCTCAAGAGCTGCCACATGGCTCACCCAACCACTCACAGCAAAAGTGGCATTGAGTGGGGTGGCAAAAGCAGTGGCAGAAGAAAAGCAGAGGGATGGGCAGGGGTGGCAAAAGTGAGGATTGGCCAGTGTTGCTGGGGTCCTGGGTGGTGCATGCCTTCTTCTGCAGCCCTGCAGGTCCCTATAATGGGCTACCACAGCTTCAGGTAGCTCAGGGGTTTCCTGGTTGACTCAAGAGCTGTCAGGGTAGGGTGGTACAGCTGTGGGAGGTTTGGGACCTGCCTGGCCACTCTGAAGACCTCTGGAGTGAAGTGATATTATTCCAGGGCACTCCCCACTGCTCCAGGAGCCATCCGGTTGATGTGTTGCAGCCTCAGGCAACCTGGGGTTCTCTTGGCTGCTCCACAAGCCATTGGGTTGATGCATTGCAGCCTCAGGTGGCTCAGGGCTCTAAGCCATTTGGGGGGCCATCAGGAGTCAACTGTGTTACCAGCAGGACCCTGGGCCGGCTGGGGTGGCAAAAGCGACAGGGTTGGCAAAAGTGGAAGTTTTGTGTTCAGGGAAGGGAGAGGATTGGAGGGGACTACTTTTTGATAAGGCAAAAGCTACTTCATGTTGCATGGTGCTGGAAGCTGGAAGTCTCATACTCATGCTATCTTTGAGAGTTTATCCTTTCAGGACATTCATAATTTTACAAATCCAACTAACCATCAAAAACACACTTGGTGGAAAGTTTGCTATTTGTTGTCTTTCAGCAGCAGACTTTCCATTTCCCACATTTTCTTGTGAACAGTATAAAATTCTCCTTCCCAATTTCAAAATGACTTTCCTGTGTGGCAGTTGGGAGGACTGCTCACTGCAAAACAAAAAACTAAACCGTCTTGGGCTTACATGAACAGTTCTTTGGAACCTAGTCAAAAATATTTGCATTGATTTGATACATATATTGTTCTAAAAGTACCATATATACTCGTGTATAAGTCAACTTTTTCAGCACATTTTTTGTGCTGAAAAAGCCCCCCTCGACTTATATGCAAGTGAGGGTCCCACTTAATTCCCAGATGGTGGCCGGAGTGGAGCCTTAGCAGCGGTAAATTTTACTGCCATGCCGGGAAGCAAGGCACCTTTCAAAGCCTCTCAGAAGCCAGCTGCCAGGTGCCTCCTTGCATAAGTAGTGGGAAGTCAGCTAGAATAGCAATGAATAGGCAGGGCTAGTTTACTGTTTTTTCTTTGAAATACATATTCAAAAATATTGAACCTACTGATGCCTCAACTAATGTAATTTTATTGGTATCTATTTTGATTTTTGAAATTTACCAGTAGCTGCTGCATTTCCCACCCTAGACTTATACTCAAGTCAATAAGTTTCCCAGTTTTTTGTGGTAAAATTAGGTGCCTCAACTTATATTCGGGTCGACTTATACTCGAATATATACAGGTAGATTCTTACAGATAGAGTAAATGAGACTAACTGGTACTGGGAAATAATGTCCTTGCAACATTAGTTGTCTGTCAAAATTTGTTAGGCATCTGACTAGATTTGTTTTTGCCAAAAGAGAATATTTCCAGGGCAATTTGGAGTTAGGAAATACTTTTTGTAAATTGCAGGCCACATTTTATTACTAAGTGTTAAAAACATATCTGGCCAGCAGAGTGATCTTAGATGATGGCAGAAAATAACACTGTTGTCAAAATACTATTCACAATTTGACAGCATTTATTTTAACAGCAGAACAGAACAGCTTAGTTTCCTAAACCCTACAAAAACTTTCAGTTGTCTGACACATTCTTCTTATAAAAACAGCTTTGACTGCTTGCCAATCATTCCTTGTCCATAATCAGTCCTAGCTCAAAAATCAAATGCACTAATCAAAACAGTAAAAGTTTGGAAGCACTCTCTTAATTACAAATTAGCTTTAGGCAGAGGTGTAGCAAGGGGGTAAAGCGCCTGGTGCACTGATGTGTCCTCCGCCACCTTCCCACCATGCCCACGTCCTGCCCCTGGAACTCCCTCGTCACACCCGCACAGGGATGCCCACCCGGTGCATCGCTCCCCTGCTCCCTTGGAGCTATACCTCTGGCTTTAGGGACTTGTTTGCCAGTATTCCATGGAAGAATGTATGAAGATATTACAACAGCTAATAGACAATTTCACTATAATCCTGTACAGAATTATCTATCTATCATCTATCTATCTATCTATCTATCTATCTATCTATCTATCTATCTATCTATCTATCTATCTATCTATCTATCTATCTATCTATCTATCTATCTATCTATCTATCTATCTATCTATCTATCTATCTATCTATCTATCTATCTATCTATCTATCTATCTATCTATCTATCTATCTACTTTTCAACATGGTTAAATTGTGGATACTTAAATCCAGAAGCTGGAGCTATGAACAGACAAGGCATAACTTTCTACAAAACTGAAACAGCCCCTGAAAAATCTGATATCTAAGAATAAATACCTTCCAAAGTAATAGAATAAATTCCTGTATGTTTAAGAAATGAATACATCTCTGTAGCAGCCACTGAGATGATTACTAGGCAGTTTTCAAGCCTTGGTTTTTGTCAAGAAAAGGAAGAGGAATGCATTATAAGGCTGTTTTGGCCTCTGAGAGAGGACTCAATGGCCCAGATCCAATAGCAACCATTGGATTACTTGCTGTTTCACATGCACATCTCACTCAGGTCCAGCTGCTTGCTGCTGTTCAACAGCTGTCTCCTTGCTAAAGTCAATGTGATGTCAGAGTTTCATACTAGGATTGGGGAGACTAGAATCTATGGAATTTCTGTTCCAGAAGATTCCTCCCAATTCCTGAGTTTTTTGTGCCAAATGTTTCACTTTTGAAAATAAGTTACTTAGTTACCTTTTTAGAATTTATATCACAATATTCTGTTCTTAGTGGATACTAAGATACTAAACCATGTGGATGTTTTATATCCTATGGCTGAGTATGGCACTTTGTTGTGAAGAGAGGCCCTATCCAAGATGATAGGGATTCATACACCAGCAGAGGCCCTTCCGGGGAGGGAGTATCAGGCATTTTTAAGGGACTCTGACAGAAATCCTTCAAACCCTGCATTAGCCAAGGCAAGTTTGCACCTAGGAGACCATTTGGTGCATGGAGCCAAGGTGGAAGTCATTGGCTTTGGTCTATATATCACAGGTAGTAAGGGGAAATCCATTTGCATCTCAATATCATTGAGCCATTGATAGACCATGGCCATTACTCCTTGGTTATCTAATTCCAAAAGTTGCACTGGATCCATGCCACACTGTTTGAATTTTAATATGCTTTTTCCTAGTCATCCAAGGTAGGGTGCCACTCTCAGCAATGAAGGCATTAATCCCAGTGGACGGGTAAGAACTTTAAGCCAGTATTTAATAGTTATTTCCCAAAAGATTGTCTCAACTTTAACCAACCCTGCTTATTGCTTCAGTATCACATTGGCTGTACATTTAGGCATGTTAAACAGAGATCTGAGAAAAGTCAATAGGACTCTCTCCAATTGCACAAAATTCAAGATCATTTTCAATGGTGTGCCATAGGTCAGTTGAGCCAGGGCTTTGGCTTCAAATAATCTAATTGCGCTTGGGATAAATCCACCCCCTTATGAATGCGCTTGAGATAAATCCACCCCCTTAGTATTGCCTGAAAACTTCTTTGTGCCATCTGAATGACTGATTGTATGTGGGTTGTGGGTTTTCCATTACATTGGTATACCACACCTAGGCTCATTTAAAACCGCGCCCATAAAATAAATGCACTTTCAAGAAGCTGCTTTTCACAGCTGTTTTTTTGCCCACATTTCCACTTTGAAACTTCAAGGGCCCTGAAAGCAGCTTGAAATTGCATATATTCTGCAAATGTCTGAATCATGAGCCCTAGATATTTGAAGCACTTTATTTGATCTATCTGATGTCCTGACAGCTGCCATTTTAATTTCTTAAATTTGGCATTAAAGTGCATTATCTTGGTCTTGGTATAATTGACGTTTAATGATTCCTCTATGCACTTTTGATCAAATATCCTCAGTGCTCTCTTTAATCCCACCCTTGTTAGTGATAGTACCACAGCATCATCTGCGTACATGAGTATGGCTATGCTTTTCTCAGAAGTGAGCATGGGTGCATGAGTATCTTCTCCATGGAAACCAGTTATAAGTGTGTTAATGTAGATGTTGAACAAATGCGGAGCTAAAAGGCACTCTTGCCTCACCCCTTTCTGAGTAGGAGTGGGAGCAGTTAGCCTACCATCTTGTGTGAATCTTATCTGCACGGTTGTATTCTCTTGTAGAGATTGAAAGGCATTGTAAAGGCATTGTAAAATATGTTGCCAATATAAATGTCTAGATTAAGTATATTTTATATGCTTTAAATCAAAAAGTGGAAAAGGTAGAATTGCATATGATCTGTTCATGAAGTAAAATCATATTTACTCTGCTGGGTTAGTAGCTTATTTTTTATTTTGTTTGGTTATCTCTCTTGCACATTCTCTCACTTAAAAAGAGAAGCACAACAAAATACATGCAGGGAATCTAAAAATTGAGTGTTTTAAAGCCTGGAATTCAAGTAGTAGATTACTATCATTTATAGATGTACATTTTGTAACTTTTCAAATGGAGATTGGAGGGGGGAGGGTTATAACACAAAATATTTCAGTGCTTTCACAATATACTCAGCTTAGAAAGATTTAACATATTTTGTAAAGTGCTTCATTTTATAAATGGCTGAAATAGCACTCTATCATCTGAGCACAGATCCAGTCCTTACATTGCTTCTTATTCCATTGACAATATTAAGTGACTATTATTGCCATTCAAGAGACATCTCTTTCAGAGATTTGTAAAGGAAACTATAGTTCAATACCTTTTAAATGAAATTAGAAGTGGGTTGGAAATGTGCCACTGCATGAAGCTGAAATCGCTGGAGTGTCAACCAGAAACCACACTCCTGAGTGAATCATTTGTGTCACAACTAACCTTCCTCCTGCCTTACTAACCATAGACAAACAATTATTCTTTTAACATAGCTCATGAGCTCTGGTGGCTTGTACTTAGCAAGGCAAGTTCTGCGACTTCTGTCACAAATGGAAAGGGCAGAGTATTCCATCATTTACCACCTAAAATGCAAAGTCTTATATAGTGGGTGCTGCTCATTTCTGTGATTTTCCATCTCAAATACAAAAACTACACATCAACTAAACTGAATCCTACATATTTTTTTTATCTGGGATTTCCTTTGATTTTATTTCTACCACTGCAATTAAGCCAATTGTGGATACTAACATACCATACACAAGAATGTTTCAAACCTGCATGATGAAATGCACATATAAGTGTCATGAACATGTGATGCCAGCATGCTTTCCAGAGTAAAGATAGCAAAGAGATTCCTGCACTGTTTGACAGTAATGTTCATGAATCTCTATCCACAGAAGCAGTCAGACCCAGACCAAAAATCCATACCAAAATCTTACTCTGTTTTCTTTTACCTGAATCCACAGCCATCAAGGTCATTAGTGCATACTCTCCAAGGTGTTAAGTAGAGAAATCTTCCATGTTACCTTCTGCTTGATTCTTATAGCTAGAGTTTCTGGGAATGGAACCTGGGATCTTCTGAATTCAAAGTAATACTGTACCAGTAAGCCACAATGTCCTGTAAAGAAATCATAAATGGTTTTCAATATATCTTCATACAAACGTGAGGTTTTAAGTTCAGCAAGCCCTGTGTGGCAATCCAAAGCTGGAAAACATTGAAGCAGACTGTACTTCTAGTGATATTAGAACTTCCTTAGGTCAACCTCGGAAGAATTTTTGCTCTGCATTCTCATAAGGTTTGTTTTTCCTTTCTCAGTCTTTGAAGATATGTCATTCTTCACTGCTGTCTGCAGGAGGCTTTCAGCATCTGAGAGTGACAGTACTTGGCATTTTACATTAGCCTCATGACAAATTTGATGATGGAGGTTCTCAACAGGAAAAACAAGGGTTTTTTTTGTATTTGTATTTTCAATGTTTAAATACCAGATACAAAGGAAATTAGAGATAAACGATATTAGTCTGTTTGATAAAGATAAGAACAAAACAAAGCCAAATCTCACCCAAAATAACAACAACCCTTTGATAATGCTCAGGCATGTCAGATGTAAAAGAGCTTGACGAACAACGGTATTCACTAAATCTAGATATAAGATATAAAATATGCAATGCCATCTTATTTCTAGGGTAAGATATTATATGGCTACAATTTTATGTGTTTAAATAAATATGACTCCAAGTGTCAGGCTAGGTCAGGGTCAACAAGAAGTTAACAGTATTTGAACATTGTAAACTAATATCTAAAAGATAAATACAATGCATATTGTTGAACATATTTAAAGCCACCTTTGGCGTTCAAAATAAAATGTAAAGTGGTTAACGCATACTAGTAACAATAAGGACATTTCTATCTTATCTTCCCTGTCCTGCAGAGTGGCTGACTATTAATGTGTTCCAATAGTGGGAGGATTATTGGCTATGGACCAGACAGGCTGATGGGGAAAAAAGCATTGCTCTCTCCAGCTCCTGTAAAATACACTGCAAGCTACTTGTAGTCAAAGCTGTAAATACTCTGCATCTTTTTGGCCATCTTGAAAAAGAGTGTAAATCTCGATTCTGCATGTGAAGAAAACTATACAGATCTGTAGCTAGTTCACCTTACATATGTACATTCAAGCAGCTAAAAGGTCTAGAAACCTGTTTTATTACCATACCTTTTTCTCTGCCAGACATTACATTCCACATTTACATGGCATAACTGTGAATTAGTAATTTGTACATAGTTCTTAGGAGTGAGCCTGGTCTAACCTGATCTTGTCAGATTTTGGAAGCTAAGCAGGACTGGTACTTGGAAGGGAGACCACCAAGGAAGACTCCACAGAAGAAGGCAATGGCAAGCTGTCTCTGATTCTCACTTGTCTTGAAAGCCTCCTGCTGGGATTGCCATACATTTGCTGTGACTTGATGGCACTTTACACACACACACACACACACACACACACACACACACACACACACACACACACACACAGAGCCTACGTTGTGCAAATCTTGCCATCAGTTGTTGAGTCGCAAATGGTCTGCTTTCCCTTTATACCATTTTATACTCTTAAATAATTCACAATGTATATGCTTTTTTTCTTTTACATCATTGATTATAATATTGCAAAATGCATTCATTATATTGGGGAAAAAATTCAACATGAGGGTTTGTTTCCCAGAAGGAAGAAATGCAGTCCAAACAGTTGTTCCAGATGACTTTCAAAGTTCAATCTCATCCTTTTTGAGAATCCCTTAGGTTCATTCTGCACATGCAGAATAATGCACTTTCAAACTGTGCATCTTTGAAGCTGTGCGGAATAGCAAAACCCACTTTCAAACAGTTGTGAAAGTGGTTTGAAAACGCATTATTTTGCATGTGCGGAAGGGGCCTAAGTGAAGCAGCAAATGAAGCATTTGGAAACAGTGGCTATTTCCCATTGATGGCACTTCTACTAAAAGAAGGGGATAAAGCAAGTTTGATGGATTCCCTTTCTCACTGTACCTCCCTCTTCTCCCACTATGAGTGTGTGGGGAGTGTGAAAAACAGGCCTCAGTGGAAGGATGGAGTTTTCTTCTGCAATCTCTGCTGTGCTTTCACAGCATAGGACCCAAATTTGTGTTATCTCCAATATGCTGAAAGCTGTTGTAAGTTTAATTATATCTTTCTAAGTGCTTAAAGTTTTAAGTTTTCTAATAGGAACTGCTGGAGATCTGCATCTCACAGAATAGAATTTTATTATATTGTCTTTAACAAATGCTTCAAACAGGATAAAACAGAAGTGTTTGTCTCTCTTGCCTGTAAACCTTGAAATTCATTTCTGATAAAGAGGGTCATTCCTCAACCTGCAGGAAGACAAATTTTTGGCAGTCGGCATATGTGCTGTATGTAGTTTTCTTCTGGTTATTAACTAAGCCATCTGGTATTTTGCTGAACAGAAAACAGAAATTAAAACCAGTCCTAACAGTTTCTTTTTGAAGAGGGAAACCTCTGTCCTAAATACAAATTATTGTTTGAAATGCAGCACATGTTTATTAAAGCACCTTCCGCCGCGTCTGCCCCAGGGCGATTATTGTGTATCACAAGACCAGATGTTGTTTGAAACCCTTCATTGGAGAAAAAAGTCAATAAATTCAATGTTTCATGTACCTATGACTCACTTAACATTGATAGGAGGCTTACTAGCTATTCTAACAGCAGGCATTTACATTATATTCAGGCAAGTGAAACCAGCAAAATTATTGCAAAAACAAATCCTTCCTTTCTTAAAAAAAATATTAGCACAGTTTTTGGCAGCAGCATCTTATCTGAGGTTGTACTCCACTTTCAGTTTCCTTTTCTCCCACAGCTTCCTATATCTCCATTTCATCAGGATAGAGAAGGGTCAGGAAGAGCCAGAGAGTGGTAGATTCTGCCCAGCACAAATATAACATCTTTAGGACATTATTTTTAGCATTTTGGAGCTGGATTTGGCTGTGTGGCTGGAATTCCTCAACCATTATCTTGGCGTCTTGCTTTGGCAGATGTCGCTCAACCTTGGGGAGGCCTTCCAGGTGCACTCTGACGTCTCTGGCAGTTTGGGTTTCGGTTTGCTTTTTAAGGGGCGGTGGTGGGCACAATGATGACCCAGCAGCTGGGAGGACTCTGGTTTATTGTGGGATCTCACTTTCTTGGAATTTTTCCCCATCACAGTTGCAGTTTATTTGTGATATGACCTATTTAAAGACAAGCACGTTCTCTTTTGGTATGACAACCAGTCAGGGTTATTAATTGCTAAATGTCCCACTCTGAGCACGTCATGCATTTAGTGCAACACTTTTTTGTTATATGCTTGGTTTATAACATCTCTTTCTCAGGTGAGTATATCCCAGGGATTTGATCCTGGCCAATTTGGTTAGTGTGGTGTTTGCTTGAATGTGTATTTAGCTGATACTTTTCTGATCTGGGAGGGGCAAATGCTGTGGGCATCAGGTTCACCTTCAACTGGGCGCCCATGGCATTTTCCTTTCCCACACAAACTTTAGCAAATTTGGTTGGTTCCTTTCAGGACTCACACCAGCAGCCCTGCAGGAAATGCCCCCACCCAGAGCAAGACCACCATCATAGTGCCTCCCATTGAAACCTCTATCACAGAGCCAGCTGGTTATAACAGAAAGCCCCATTGAAGTCTATGGTGGGAAAAGTATTTTTCCCACCACAGAGCTTGCTGAAGAGCCTGGCAGATTCTGGAAAATTTCTGAGTGTGTAAGCACTGGCTGCACATTTTTGAAGATAGAGGTGCCACACTTTCAAGGTGGCTCCAAGAGGCCTCCTAGTAAAAGCATCCAAGCTTGGTGAGCTTTGCTTCTGGGGGTGGGGGGGGGCATGAGTTGAGAGAGTTCTGAGATAACTCAGTCAGGCTACATGTGCAGAGACAGGGAAACAAAACCAGCCATTGAGGGGCCCATAAAGGAATACAGACCCCCAAGAAACAAAGTTGAGGCCTGGATGCTATAAGCAGGAGGGCCTCCTGGAGCCACCTTTATTATTTATTTATATATTTTCAGATTTATATACCGCCCAACCCCCAAAGGGCTCTGGGCGGTGAACAACATAAAATTCAACACAAAAAACATAAAATCAAATACCAATCAGTCATTAAATAACATTAATTAAAACGCAGCAATTAATACATAATACAACATAGCAATGCCCGCTAGTCCCTCTTAGACCCTCCCGAGAGGAGAGAGAGAAAGGGGGTGGGTCCTACAAATGGTAATAGACCCTGTCCACAAAAAGGAAAAGGAGAGAGGGGGGCGTTTTCACCTTGAAAGTCTGGTGCCTCTATCTTCAAAAATGTGCAGCCTGCTTACACGCTCAGAAATTCCCCATTGGCTACAATGAAGCCAAGGCACTGCTGAGCAGAGAATCTGGGCAAATTTCTTGGGGTGCCTGGCAGGGGTGCATTTTTAAAGCTAGCGGCACCAAAATGTCTGGGTATCATCAGGAGACTGTCCTGATGATACCACCCTAGTTTGGTGAAATTTGGTTTAGAGGGTGCCAAAGTTATGGACTCCCAAAGAGGAGTCCCCCCACCCCCATCCCCTGGAGCTAACAGGAGATGGGGCTTTGAGGATCCATAGCTCTGGTCCCCCTGAACCAAACTTCACCAAACTTGGATGGTATCATAAGAACAGTCCCCAGATGATACCCCCAAATGTTGGTGCCATTAGCTTTAAAACTGTGACCCCGCAGACTGAAATGTTAAAAACACCAAAAATACCAAAAAAAGCATTTGGCTTCGTTCATATTTGGATAGGACATATTTGGCCGATTTTTGCCCGAATATGCCCGAATTCGGGCCATATCCAGTATTTGTTGCTTCTGAGTGTCCAAGCCTAATAGAGATGGTTGTCATATGCATATTGGCTGCACCTCATATTGGCAACCTTTCCCAGAAATTTCATGTAGATGTTACATAGCATGGGGAACAAGTTGCAACCTTACAAGATCTCATAGTTTAAATGATATGGGGTCAAGCGTCAATCCTATACACCAGCTTCTGGAATCAGCAGAGACAAAGTGAGGGGAAGCTGTGCCTGGGGCGCGTCCTTCACCCCTGCCGTGGCGTCACTCGCCCTGCCTTGAAACGCCCTGAAACACCCCCAGAATGCCATGCCATGCCCCTGCCACATCCCCTCTATGGCTCAGCCTCACTTCCATTGCTGCTTCGCCCAGGGCATCATGCCTCCCTGCCCCATGGGCGCTACCCCAATGTGAATCAGTTGGTGAAGAGTGGAACTATCAAAGTGCAATGTCCTCCATTCTCAACACAGAGGTCATATCCAGAAGGATGCTATTGTTCATGATATTGAAAGCCACTGAGAGGTTCAAAAAAATTATCAGGGCCTCACTCCTCTATTGCTCTCCCAGCAAATGTTATCAGTCATGACTAGACTTTCCATTTGCATGATGGGGGTTGGAGATCTTTTGCCCCCAGCTCCCAGCACTCCTTGAATGTAGGGTGAGGGATTTAAAAATTGCCATTAGGCAATGGTGTTATCTCACTTCAGGGGGAAACACAGAACTGGCATCACGTTACTCTGGAAATCATCAGAAACACTGTGGGTTTATTTCATGTCAGTCCTCTCATGTTCCCTCCATTGGACTCCCACTGGTAGTCATGACAACCAAAGTTATTTCTATCCTAAACCTAGACTTGAATCCAGATTGATATGGATCTAGATAATGTGACCGTGAATCACCACCTGCTCAAGCATGGAGTGTTATCCACTGAGAAGTAGTTGTTTGGGTCATTTGGGTCCAGGGAGTCAGTATTCAGAAGGGATCTTATAACCACCTCTTTTAAAGCAATTGGAACAGCACACTCCTGAACCCAGTCAATCATCCCAGCTGTGTATGATATCATTAGCCATGAGGTGTAAGAGTCAAGCTTGGACATAGCAGGCTGCATACTTTGAAGCACCTTGTCCACTTCATCAGGCCTCACCAAAAATCATCCATGCAACTAGGACTGAACTGTTTTTAAGTTGCATCCTGTGATGGGATGGATGTAATTGCAGCATCTAAACCATGGTGAATGTATGAATCTTGTATACCTTGCTGTAACCAATAACATTCATTTGTTTCTTGTTACTTAAATTTGTTAATTTATGCAACTGAAGAACATTATGGAAAGCCTTGCAAAATTTATATTTATTGAATGTTACATCAAACACCAGAGCAAATTCTGTGTGCAGTCTTGAATAAAGAACCTTATCATTAAGATTTCTTGAAAATACATTTGTATTTGGAGAAAGACATTTGAAACTGAGTAGATCATCTGATTAATATCCATCCTGAATAAGGTCGTTTCTGCCCAGACCAAAAAACATGAGTTAAGGGCAGGATAAAACCCAGGTTGGGGGTGCCCCCCCACTCCCCCCCCCACCCCAAACCCACCCGCCCCCCCCCCCCCCCAACCCCCCACCCCCCCCCCACCCCCCCCCCCCCACCCCCCCCCCCCCCCCCCCCCCCACCCCCCCAGCCCCCCCCCCCCCCCCCCCCCCCCCCCCCCCCCCCCCACACCACCCTCCCCCCACCCCCCCTCCCCCCCACCGCCCCCCCCCCCAACCTCCCCCCTCCCCCACCCCCCCCCCCCCCCCCCCCCCCCCCCCCCCACCCCCCCCCCCCCCCACCCCCCCCCCCCCCCACCCCCCCCCCCCCCCACCCCCCCCCCCCCCCACCCCCCCCCCCCCCCACCCCCCCCCCCCCCCACCCCCCCCCCCCCCCACCCCCCCCCCCCCCCACCCCCCCCCCCCCCCACCCCCCCCATGTGTTTTTCATCCCCCTCCTCGACATTAAGCCTGCAAGCATCATGTCGCGGGGGGGGATGAAAAACACAAACCAAATTTTTTAAAGCTGGTGGCACCAAAATTTCAGGGCATCAACTGGAGTCTTTCATGATCATGTACCTCTATAGGTTTGGTGCAGTTTGAGAAGGGGGCAAAGTTATGGACCCCTAAAGGTGCCCCATCCCTTATTGTTTCCAATGGGAGCTAACAGGAGATGGGCTACCCACTTGAGGGTCCATAACTTTGGCCCCCATGAACCAAACTGCACCAAACATGGGGGGTATCATAATGACAGTCTTCAGATGATACCCTGAATTTTTGGTGTGGATAGGTCTAAAAATGCCCCCCTGCAGGGACCCCAGAAATTCCCCATTGAGGGCAATGGAGTAAAGTCACGAAGAACAAAGAATCTTGAACACATTTCTGTGTTTGTATTTTGAGATTTATCTGCACCAAAATTTCACGGTATCATATGAAGACTGTCATGATGATACCCCCCAAGTTTTGTGCAGTTTGGTTGAGGGGGGCCAAAGTTATGGACCCTCCAAAGGGTAACTCCCATCTTCCTAGCTCCCATTGGAAACAATGGGGGATAGGGGCACCCCCTTTGGGGGTCCATAACTTTGGACCCCTTCAACCAAACTGCACCAAACTTGGGGGTATCATTAGGACAGTCTAGTTATGATACCCTGAAATTTTGGTGCAGATAGGTCCAAAAATGCGCCCCCTGCAGGCCAAAATGCAAAAAAACAGCAAAAAATAAAAACGCACCTGAATTTCTCGGATGTTACCCCAAGTTCGGATGTAACCGAGCCTGGTAGGGTCGGAACTTAGGGGATACGAGCCCCTTAATCTGAACTGGGCCCGATCCCAAACCGGGCCCGAATTTTTTTGCTATTTACCAACCCTAGCCTCTATCTTCAAAAATGTACAGCTTGCTTACACACTCAGGAATCTCCCATTGGCTACAATGGAACTAAGCCACTGCAGAACAGAGAATCTTGGGCAAATTTCTTGGGGTGACTGTCAGGGGTGCATTTTTAAAGCTAGTAACACCAAAACTTCAGGGTATCACCCAGAGACTGTTCTTATGATACAACCTGAGTTTGGTGAATTTAGATTTAGGGGTGCCAAGGTTATGGATCCTCAAATGGGTAGTCCCATCTCCTGTTAGCTCCCTTTGTGGGTCTATAACTTAGTTCCCCCTGAACAAAACTTCACCAAACTCGGAGGGCATCATCAGGACAGTCCCTGGATGATACCCTGACATTTTGGTGCCGCTCGCTGTAAAAATGGGCCCCCTGAAGGCCAAAACATGAAAAAACACCCCCAAACCACAAAAAAATTCAAAAAACCCTGAAATTTTCGGATTTCCCCGAAATTTCAGACACATCCGAAATGCATCTAATTCAAGCCTACAGATAATTTCATGCCCCCCAAAAATCTGAATCTGAATTTTAACAATTTTTTAGGGAATTTACCAACCTTATTTGGGACTTTTCACTGAAGCAAATTGGTGTCCACATCTTGGGATGACTGTAGTGGCAGGGCTCTTAAGCTGTCAGACCTGTGGGTGGGTGGCTTTGAGGTGTGCATCTGACTTTGCCCAAGACAGATCAGCATGTGCATAGGACCACGGTGGTCCTTGGGACTTCCCCCTCAAGATTGCCCTGTCCAGTCAAAGACACAGCCTTTCTGCCTGGCCACCGACCCAGGGCTCCTTCCTTATACATTCTGATGGCATGTGCTGATCACACTTCCAATTTAACAGCATCATGCAGACTTGTTTGGGTTACATGGGGCTCCCAGGACCAGAGTTTGGCCCCCGCTCCTTCTGTATTGGTGCCGCTACCACCGCAGCAGACCTGGGTTTGCCCAAGGAGCAGATCCACATCATTGGGTCCTGGTGCTCCCTGGCATACAAAGGATATGTTCTTTCCTGGCTTGAGAACTAATGTTTCTCATCTTTCAGTCCTTTCAAACCATTGCAGGACTATCTGGATTGCTGGCCACAGCATTGTTCATTGGGCTGCAAAGTATGCCTTGTCTTCAGATTGGGGGAGACACCTTGGCCTCCCAGCCATGAAACCATGTTTTAGATGGGACAGAGAGGGATGTGTTGGGAGGCCTTACTGCCAATACTGGAAGGAGCAGTTACAAGGGACAGACCACCTCACACCTTGATCATCCAGCTGGGAGACAGTGATCTGCCTGGAGAAAAGAAAGTGTTGCTGTCTTGCCACATGGTGTTGGACTTTGAATTAATGGCATGCTGGTTGCCAGGGACTATTTGCTGGTCACACTATTATAACATCAAGTATGGCATGGGGCATTGGCCCTGGAGAAAGTGGACCTGACCAGATGCAAGATCAATAAGACAGTGGCACACCTAGGGGACAGGTGCGTCACCCATCTAGACATTTCATTTCACCTTCTGACACTGTGTCGGAATGATGGTATGGACCTTTGGCTGCACAGCATCAGATCTGCTTTGTGTGATTGGTTGTTGGCAGGAGTGAGGTGGCCTTGTTCTTTGGTGGGTTGTGCATGTGGATTGATCCATTCAGGGGAGGAGGAGCCTGTGTGCCGGCCATCTCCCTTTGGTGGGGGCCTCCAAAAGAGGCCTTGGGTTGGAGCAAGCCTGTAACCACATGTCCAGGTGGCTCATGCCCCATGGCAGCAAGGGAAGTTCATCCAGAGGCCAGCGCCAAAATGGCACCCGCTATCTTACTGCTCCAGGTGTTGGGGTTTCCCCCATGTATCAGACTGAAGGAAAGTTATTACTGGGGGACAGCAGATGTGCTGCTCAGTGATCACCGGGGACAGCAGACATCCTGTCCAGTGCCAGATCTATCCCCTATGCTGCACCTCTGCTTTTTTTTGGCCAGCACACAAATAAATGGTTGTGCCCCAATTTTACCTACACAATGGGGTTTTCTGAGTCTCCTTCTGCACCCTTTGACTGCTTCCACCTCTCCTTAGGTGGCAACACTAGTTTTCAACCTGTGAGAACAGGATTTTCAGTTTCCTCTTCATCCTTACCCTGTCTCAGAAAAAAAGTTAGTAGGGTTGTATATTCCTCCACTACAGAACTCAACATGTCAGACCTTCTTTGTTGTAGAATGCTCCACCTGAGTCTTAGGGCCTACCTGTTTTCAAAAGGCAAGTATTGGTGGTAGTAGTTCAGTGAACTATAAATGCTCTTGCATCAAAGTACCATGTTCAATAATTCACAAAATAAGGGCTGTTCGACAGTGGAATACACAACGTAGAAGTGTGGTGAAGTTTCTTTCTTTGGTGGTTTTTAAACAGAGGCTGGATGGCCATCTGCCAGGAGTGCTTTGATTTTGTGTTCCTGCATTGCAGGGGATTGGACTTGATGTCCCTTGGGGTCACTTCCAACTCTATGATTCTATGAAAATACTGATTTTGACAAAGACGGCATGAATGATAATTCTTGTATTCATTTGGGACTATATTCTAATACAGAAGCATACAATTTTCTCAACCACTGGACCCAACTTAGCATACTAACATCTTTATCTGAGACACAGCATAGTGAACTGCACTTACCTCCCAATTTTATAATTGAGCATCCAGTGGCTTCTCAGAAACATCATAGGAAGCAAAGTGTGTCTGTGGGGAGGGGTCAGCTGTAGGGTGAGATAATCACCAGAAGTTGCTGCCCCCTTTTTTTTCTGGAGATGAAAGTCTGTGTGGCCAGTTATAAGCTGCTTAGTTCATATTTCAGCTTAATGACACTATCTATTTGGCATTCTTATATATAGCAAATATTTCTTCCAATCATCTCTGACAAAGAGTCATGGAAGGACTATTTCCACAGAGTGCATGTGCCTAACAAAGGCTGGCATGTACCAAGCAGAGGGAAGGGACAGGCTGACTATAGGTATTCCTTCTGTAGTAAAAAATTAACATACAGAAACACATACATTCACAACAGAATGGTTATGAAGTATGATATCTCTGAACTACTGATTTCAGGATCTCAGGGTATCTTCTTAATATGCCACTAAAATAAGCAGCTTGGAGGAGGGTGACCTTCCATTCAAACATAAAGATGAAGCCTGGGGTTTGAGTCGTGACATTAAGGTACTTAGATCAATGCAGGGAGATCTGCCCCATGTCTCAAATATTCTGGATTAAGTATATTTTGCAGCCTGATGTCTATTGACATGCTGTGATAACAAACAGTACTCTCACAGTAAACTTTTGTGCTGTTAAATCCAACTGCAAAAGGCGCTTTCATAAAGATTTAATGATGATAATACAATGTTCTTGCTAGTAAATAGAACAAATGAACTATAATGAAACTGGCCAAAATCCATGGAATTAAAAAAAAAATAATCCAAGCAAACTAAGACAAAGACCAGACACTGACATCTGGCAGACAATTCTAAAGCTGAAATAGCATCTGATTCTGTGTGAAATACCTATTTGTTTCATTCCAGTTCAAGAGAAAGCCTCAAGCCACCCTTTCTATTATTAATTGAGGGAGGCTCCTGCTGATTTAAAAAGATGTTTTCAGAATAAATTATTAATCCAAGCAAAGAGTGTGATTGGTTGAATGTTATTTCAAACTAATTTTCCTATTTGGATGTCTTGAATGTTGCAGAACATATTGCTAATTTCCGAAAGCATAACATTATATGATCTGGTGAAAAGATGAAAAGGAAGGGGGGGGGGGGCTATATTTGGTTTCCATTTAATTTGTTTTCTTAATTGGAATGCACACAAAAAATCTGAAAGAAAATCTAGATGAATCTGTTTCTACTGTCATGGAGGCCAACATCATTGTGCCTGTTTCAAGAACACAAGATTTGTTTTCACCAGGCTGGAGATTGTTTATCTGTCCAGTCTTAGACCCACTGACTTGAATGGATTTTGACAGGTGTTAACTCCACTTAAGATTGCACTACAAATCACATGCACTCCAGCCAGTAAGGGGGAGGCTTTCAACATAATTAGGGTTGCCAGGTCCCCTGGCCACTGGTGAGAGTGGGGTGGGAGTAGGGTTGCCAGATACAGATGGGAAAAATTCTGGAGATTTGGGGATGAGTCTGAGGAGAACAGGGACATCAGTGGGATACAATGCCACAGAGTCCACCCTCCAATGCATCCATTCTCTCCATGGGCATGGATCCGGAAATAAGCTGTCATTCCAGTGGATGTCCAGGCCCCACCTGGAGGCTGGCATCCCTATAGTGGGCACTATGCTCATCTCTGCCTCTCTCATGCAGGAATTTATTCTACACCTCCCTACCTGTCCTTGCAAACAATTTGACTTTGGGGGCACTCCTATTTATTTATAAAATTTGGGTGGATTATTATTATTCATGGTCTTTGTGAGTAGTTAGACCACATTTCGGGATACCAAGAATAGTACAGATTGTATTGTCGAAGGCTTTCACGGCCGGAATCACTTGGGTGCTGTGTGGTTTCCGGGCTGTATGGCCGTGTTCTAGCAGCATTCTCTCCTGATGTTTCGCCTGCATCTGTGGCTGGCATCTTCATGATCCTCTGAAGATGCCAGCCACAGATGCAGGCGAAACGTCAGGAGAGAATGCTGCTAGAACACGGCCATACAGCCCGGAAACCACACAGCACCCAAATAGTACAGATTGCTCAAGCTTAAATAGGGTTCTCAAAGAGCAGCTGGAGAAGCTGCAACTAAGGAATGGCATGAGGAGACAGGAGATACTCTGAGAATTTCAGATACCCCATTCTATGCAGAAGTCTGAGGTTAGGGGTGCTCATTTCCACATGACCATCAATAGGACTGCAGCTTGAATCAGGTAAGCCTCAATGAAAACTCTGAGGATCTGTGGCCTGTAGAAAATGCCTGTGCCTGTGATCCACCTGCAGCATCCCCTTTTCCTTGAGCAATATTTAGATACACATTAACCTGAAAGTAAATGCCACCAAAACTGATAGGGTTTCTTTTTAATTAAGGAAATACATGATTAATCAAATAATAGGTAACATTGATTTTTAATTGTGGCTAAACTCAATAGAGCATAACTACATTTGGGCCTGCAGTTCAAAATCAATGTTACCTATTATTTGATTCATCATGTATGTGTTTAAATAAAAAGCTATCCTATCAGTTTTGGCAGGGTCTCTTATTAATTAAGCACATATACGATGAATCAAATAACAGGTAACAGTGATTGTTAATTGTGGCTAAACTCAATAGAGGATTACTATATTTGGGGCTGCATCGATGCATCACATCTTCATGAAACAGGCGGGTGCTCCTTATATAGCAAAGTGAACTTTTGCTTCTATTCTGCATGCAGTGTTTTGAAAATAAATGTATAAAGAGAAGTGCATTTTAATTGAGGTAACCTTTAAAGGAAATCTCTATAGGCAAAAAGAAAGCATCTAATATGGCAGCATAGTTATTGCATAAACACAGCACAGGAGACCTGAGGACACCGTCAGCCTGTCAGAGCACTGTCATTTCCCCATCAGGTGTTAGACCAGGCTTTCAATTGTGCAGGGAGTTACACATATATTATCCTTTACTTTCGATTAATTATGATACCAATACAGTTTCAGAAGTTTCTGTAGAAAAAAAACCTAATTTTTGACTTATTTTGAGGCTATCTATTAGTGGGACAAACTGAAATGTAGCAATCCTCCATATGTATTGTTGAAGGCTTTCACGGCCAGAATCAGCTGGCTGTTGTGGGTTTTCTGGGCTATGTGGCCATGGTCTGTTGTTGTTGTTTTTTGCTCCTAATGCTTTGCCTGCACCTTTGACTGGCATCTTCAGACTATGGCCGCACAGCTCAAAAAACACACAACAGTCAATCCTTCATATGTTTACAGAGCTCATCTATTAGTGGGACAAACTGAAATGTAGCAATCCTCCATATGTATTGTTGAAGGCTTTCACGGCCAGAATCAGCTGGCTGTTGTGGGTTTTCTGGGCTATGTGGCCATGGTCTGTTGTTGTTGTTTTTTGCTCCTAATGCTTTGCCTGCACCTTTGACTGGCATCTTCAGACTATGGCCGCACAGCTCAAAAAACACACAACAGTCAATCCTTCATATGTTTACAGAGCTCATAATGGGGCTGCTGAAAGAAGTTGGTGAAGCAACTGTGTTGAACTCTGTGATCTATTAATCCCATTATACTCTTTGCCTTCCTAGCCTTCACAAACGTCTGGTCCACCCAAGAAGATGTGATGCTGAGGGAATCCTCTGGAACAGATGCAGATTGGGTAAGAGCATGTTAGAGAATGGGAAATCTATGAAACTCACATATCTGCTTTGTGCAAGCAGAAGGACCTTCCACTCATACCCTGGGACTTCATAATCCATCTTGATAGTATTAAGCAGTCTTAATAACTAAGTGTGCATACTTTCAGACTGTGTTGCAGCAATAGGTTGTCTCATAACTCTTTCTGAATTTCAATTTCTCCAAGGTTAGAGGAAATGGGTCATGTGAGAAAAGACTAATTGAGCAGAAAGAACTCTGGATTGGATCCCACAGATCTGTGTTGCACTGATGCCTTCCTCCAGTGCAGGGCCAGCTCTGTGAGTCACGGGCTCTTTCTACACAAATCTCCTAAAATGTTTGTAAAACATTCACAAAATGTTTTCAATCCCCTCTTGCACTCACAATTTTGAAATGATTCCTGGCAGCCATTTCGTGATTTCGCACTCTCTTTTTTTTAGTTCTCTGTTGAATTGATGCTTCAGTGCTTCACAGTCTCATTCTGCCTTCTATGTTCCTCGTATACTTGATGCTGCGAAGATTGCTGCCCCCAATAAACAAACAAACAACTAAATGCTGCAAATAAACATGCGAGGAGGAACAGAGTAAGCTCAGAAGCCAAGGAGGAAGTTCAGAGGGACAGAGAAGTGTGGGAAATGTACCCAGAAACTGAAGGCATTTTCAAAATGTTTCAGCCAGAGAATCATTTAAGAAGAAGATTCATTAAAACATTTTGAGGCTAGAAATAGAACTTTTGGGGGTAAAAACAGTGAGGAACTCCATGGAGGAAATGTTTTACTTCCTGTTGCAAAACGTTTTAAATGAAAAGTGTGAAAAAGCCCACAAAAGACATTGTCGTTAGCAAAACCAATTTGTGGGATTCAACACTCTAAACTTGTTTTTGTTTTCAGAATTATGAACATTCATTCAGTACCCACATGCTGAGTGAGTAGAACATTTGCCCAAACAACAATCCTGCAAAAGACACCAGGAAGCTGGCTCCCCTGTTGCAAGTTGCAAATGCAACTTTGATCCCCAATGTGGTAGGCGCTAAGTGCTGTCAAACTACAGATCACATCCATTCCTTTCTCCTCTCCCTGCAACTGTTGCCAAACTTCATTCACACCTTAGCAAACTGCTGGTTTCAGAGAAGATCTTAATGGAGAAATGTATTCAGCGGCACCCCTTCTGAGCAATTTGGAAGATTAAATGGAAAAGGAGTAGGAAAGGGGAGGATTTGTAACATGCATCAATATTCATTCAATATTCATCACTCAAATCAAAGCACTTCAGGACCAGGGTTATGGATCACAGTTTTAAATGGGCTAGTTATGCTCTTTTCATATTTTATTAATAGTAACAGGATCTTATTACCAACAAGAATTGATGCAAAACTTTACATTCACAAGGTTTATTATTCTTATTCATCATGCAGTTTAATTACTAGTCTTGCTTTGAAATAACTCAGGGAGAGGTTTTATACTACTTAAATTAGCAAAACTGTCATTGATGTCAAAGGCCATTTTATTTGATTAAATACTGCAGCACCTTGTCTTTTATCATGGTAGTTAATGTATATTCTGAATAGGTTTATATCCTCTTAATTTATGAAAAAAGTTATTACCTGTATTTATTGTTTAAAGATCTATTTATATGAAAAGAATGGTTTCATATGCATTGGAATTCGCTAGTTACTTGGATGTATGCCCACTTTTCACTATTGAAATCAATGAGATTACAGGGGCTTAGATCAGATTCTTCAGCTTTCCTGAATTGTGCTTGGGCCAATTGCCAGTTTGTACATTGCTCTGTAGACATTTGCACTTAAGGGTATTAATTCGCAAGAGAGTAAACATCAAAGAGCACATGAACTGCTACAACTCTTCAGCATTCTACATGAAGACCTTTGCAAAAAAAAAAAGTACTGGTGAACAGACTAACAAGGCTTCTGGACATCAATAAGTCATGATAGCAAGAAGACTCATAAGTAATTTATCAATCATGGGTCATCTACAGAAAGCACATCAAGTTTTGAAGGAGGCAGTCATAAGTGCTTGCTTTTATAGAGTGCAAAAAGGCTTTTGATTTAACAAACACAGAAATTGGGTTGAGAGCATTGGGCAGATAGCTGAAGGTGCTAAAGTATTTACAGGGGCTTTATTTTAAAGTTTTCCATTCCTTTGACTCCATAAATATTGTTGTTGGGTTTTTTTCCATTTAGAAAAGCATCCATTCTTGTTCATCTCAAAACCCTCCTCTTTCTCTTTGCAGTCCATGGAGATCCACATCTTAATTCTATGGGGATGAGTGGGATATACATTTAATAAAATAAAATAAATAAAATTCTGCCTTGGGGATATAAATTGGTGATAGCCTTATATGAATTAATTTGCCAAAACCAGAGCTTGAATGTTTCTCAATTAAAACTTCTAACATGTTATTGGACCTTACAAAGCAGTTGCAAGTGAACCAGGAAAAAGAGCCACACTTCTGATTGAAAACGCCCCCTGGAGTGCTTTAACACCCCCTCCCCCAAATACAGAAAAAAATTTATGCTTGTTTCCTCTGCCACCACCAGTATTTAATGCAGTCCAGGGAGAAAGGGATTTTTTAAATAGGGAACAGTTTGGAACATTGGCAGTTTTCTATATGACAATCTGTCTCCCCCTAAGAACAATGATGTAAATACATGATTTTATCCTGCATTAGGGATCTGTCAAAGGCATTGGCATCCACTAAGTGGAGAGGTGGCATAGTAGGGTCCAGGTTTGAATCCCCACTTGGCCATGGAGGCTTGTTGGCTGACCTTGGATCTGTCACACAATCTCAATGTAAACTTACAGAGTTATTGTGAGGATTAAATGAAGGAAAGGAAAGCGATGCAAGTCACTTTGGCTCTTCACTGGGGAGGAAGACGGTGTATAAATGAAGAAAACAAGCAAACAAATAAATGTCAGTGCCACTTTCACCTAATATCTATTTGCATGCCAAGCAATCACTAGTAGTTTCCGCACAAACCAAATCTAATGTGTGTAGAGTGCACTACAAACCTTTTGAAGGGGAAGACTTTGCCCAGGTCCCATGCCCAAAATGAGTTTGCCCCATTTTATTTCTGTCAACCCAGGATTTTAAAAAATTGCTAAACCAGCGATTCTTTTCAAAATCCCAGGTTGGAGCCACTCCCACGTGAACAACCATGCAGGAGGCACTTTATTTCCCTCCCTTTCACCACGCAGTCCACAATCAGGGAGAATCAGCCTGCCACAGTAATACATTCATTATTGCCCTGTGGTTGCAAGGAGGTCTCTTTTTCTTTTTAAAATGTTTGTGTGTTGCACATGCGCAGCTACGCAGATGCAGCAGATTGTATTGTGGGATGATTGGCATTGCTACGGTGCTCATTTCTGTATATGGGTGCAGCTATGCATGTGTTGCAGGAAATTAAAAAACACACAGAGAGAAGCATGTCCATGTGAAGATGCAAAAGTAGCCCGGATTGTTTCCATGGGCTCTAATCACTGCCAGCACAGCATGCCTATGAACAGAAAAAAATGAAAATGGGTTCTTTTATAACTGTAATCTGTTGTACATTTGCTGTTGATCCACTCCTCCTGCCAGTGCTGATCTAGGCTGGTGAACTTCCTGTGGGAGGCTCCTGAGGCAGCTACCCCCCTCTCCAATGCCGACCACCTCCCTCAGAGCTCTCCAGTCAAGGTATCCACCCCAAGTGCCAATCGGGGCTGGCAAGCCTAATGCAGGCTCACCAGCTAAGGGAAAATTCATCCCTAATCCCAAACACCTCCTCGAATACTCCCTCAGTGCTGATCTGAGTTGATGAGGCTGCTGTGGGCTCACCAGCTGAGGCAGACTCCCCACTTCCAATTTTGAACACTTCAGTTGGTTAGCCTAATGGGGGGGTGGTCATCAGCTGAGGCAGCCACACACACTTCGGGCCCAGCCCAAGCAACTCACATTCATGTCATATACAGCCCTTGTAACAAATGATTTTAACAGCTATGATGTAGTGGCCTCCAGCTTGCTGTTTTTAACTGTATTATTGGAAGCTACATTATAATGGTTTTATGGTTTTTTGTTGTACACCACCCAGAGCCCTTCAGGGATGGGGTGGTATATTAAAACAAACAAACAAACAAACAAACAAATATTAATATTAATATTAATATTAACAACAACAACAACAACAACAACAACAACAACAACAACAACAACAACAACAACAACAACAACCTTCCCTGTCCCTTTCCCCTCCTACTTTGCTTTAGATTTTACCACCATCAGGGATACACTCTGGCAGAAGCTAGCTAGATTGGATTTTCTGATGGTGTGCATAATTTTATTGTCTTTATTATGGAAGCTGCCCTGCATCTGCAAGGGGAAGGACAGCTTACTAATGCAATGAAACAAAACAAACAAATACTCACAAGTCTGCCATCATTCCTTGGCAGAGTGGTGACCAAACCTGGATCCCACAGATTTAAGTCTGACTCTCTAACCACTGCACCACACTGGATCTCTCTCTCTCTCTCTCTCTCTCTCTCTCTCTCTCTCTCTCTCATGTTTCTTCCTTTCTTCTCATCTAGAGCATGAAGGATTTTCTGTCCTAACAGAATAATATCTATTGAGTTAGGTCAGAATGTCCAGAGTTGTTTGGAGTAATCCAGCTGAAAAGAAATCTACAAGTACAAAAAATGTATTCATACAACAACAAATTTACATGGCATTCTATAACTTCGCAATTCTAACCCATCTGCATTCAGAACATTGTGAAGATTATCATTATTATTTATTTGATTTAGTACCCTGCCCTAACCCAGCCAAAGCTGGGCTCAGGGCAGCTAACATACATATTTAAAACACAGGCCCTTTCCGCACGGGCAGTATGTGGCGCTCTGGGGATGGCAAAAACACTGTCCCCAGGGAGCCATTTGCACAGGGGGCGCAGCTGCTTCGCAGCCGCACCGCCCTTGCACTGCCCAACTGGCGCCAAGCCGCCATTTTCCAACCTCACTCGGGGAGCGAGGTTTTCGGAAAACGGCGGCTTGGAGCCGCTGCCGTGCGAACGGCAGCGGCTCCAAGGCACCCTCCCCCCTTCACTTACCTTGTCTCCGGCCGGCTGGCGCATCGCCGAGGCCTGGGGACACGCCCCCCTGCCCTGCAACGCTGGAGCAGTCGCATCGTCCACGGCGCCGTCTTCCCGGCTGTTTCTGGGACCGTTCGTGCGAATGGTCCCAGGGGGGTTGGGTCAGCATGGAATGCACCGACCCAACCCCCATCGACGCTGTGCGGAAATGGCCACAGTCATAAACAACATCAATAAACAATTAAAATTCAGAGAAAATATCAATGATGGAGATTTAAAACATCTTGCCCACATCACATTTCCAACCAGTCACTCTAGTTTTGCAAGATCTTATCAGTGATAAAAAGATCTATCCCATAGTTGAGCGCTCTCTCTGAAGAATCCACTACTGTTTCTCACATTAAGGAAAGGATCAAATATTGCCATGCATAACATACCTAGAAGCAAAAGGTTAAGAACATGGCATTGCCTGTACAGGTGAGCAACATTAATACATCTACTGTATGTTGCCACCGTGTAATAGATAGATTGTCACTCTACCTATGCTTTGTAAATAGTATGAGTAATCTGAGATACCCATGTGTGTGAGTGTAAAGTGCCATCAAATTCCAGCCAACTTACGTTGATTCCTTATGGGTTTTTCAAGGCAAGAGATTAACAAAGGTGGTATGCCATTGGCTTCCTTTGCATAGGAACCCAGGTATCTGAGACATATATTGTAAAGCATTTTAAATATGTTAAAATATTAAGAAATAACATCATTCTTTTATCTCCATGAAGCAATGAAAATCTTGTTCAAAAATATGCACATACCAGATATTTGATCTGGTCATAGGAAAAAAATCTCATTTATTTTTATTTTATTTTATTCAATTTGATATCCTACCCTCCCCAGCTGTACCCAGACTCAGGGAAGCTAACATACATAATTTCCATCACAATCATAAAACAATGTAACTATGACATTAATTTAAACATTAAAAACATTCCAATATTTAAAAATATTATTCCCCACTCATCCCCCAACCCAGGAAGAATTGGATTATCCTTCTGATAGAATCACATTTGGTTTACAGATTGCAAATAATACCTTTGAACCCAAATGTCTTTCAGTGGATCCAATTCAGAATGCTCAAAACACAAATTTGTTCTGTGTTTGTGCATTCTCACACTACTTCCTTCAGTTCTTTTAAAATGGTATAGGAAATCTGAGACATAAATGCTAAGGCAGGCAGGCATTAAATACTAAGCAATAAAATATTTGTCTTATTTACATTAAAATGATTTTTAAAAAGAAATGTTTCAGCCGTACTGATGGAATGATGGGACATTTGCTCTGTGACTTGTCTTTCTAGTCTTTGCCTGACTAATTCAGTGTTCATTGCATGAAGGTCACAAATACTTGGTGTCTTCCTCTCTTTTCCTTTCCTTATACTATAAACAGAAGAAAACAAAAGAAAAAACCCTCCACTTAACAAATGAGGCAGTTCCTTTGGTTGCCTTCATCTTGTTGGGATGGGTGTGGGAGGATGTATGGAGTGTCTCTTGAGTATTCTATCACTGCCCATTTTTCCTTCCCACCCAAATCCCAAAGCAAAGCATGTTTGTGTTCATTTGGATTAATTGGTTCTATCATTCTTGTACTGCCGCCTGGGAACTGTAATTCAACTCAGTCAGTTTGCCAACATGATAAATGCTGCCAACTTTACAGGCACAAAAGCAGCACATACATCCTACATAGCTGGTTTTATATGGTGCATGATTGCCCTGGAGCATAGATAATCCAAGCAAGCCAGTAAATGGTGCATATGTGTTAGCTGGAGCTGGCCAGCTGCCATGCTGAATGTTGGCACTGCATGAATACAAAACTACTTGCAATGTTTTTTGGTTTCTAATTGCAAGCAAATTGTTGAGGCAAGCATATGATGCATTCAAAATGGAGACTGTGAACAATTTATGGTCTAATATCAATGGATTTTTGTTTGTTTTTGCACAGTTTAGGACATCCCTTTTTCTTTAAAGTCCCATTTTTCCAAATGCTTTAACAAACTATTTGAAATAGTGAGATTTTGTCTATAGTAATAGACTGCCTCTAATCCACTAATTCACAGGTCATGATAACAAAGTAGAGATCAATTTTACAGACAAGCCTGTTTAAAAATTACACCCAAAGATAAAAGCCTTTTTTCCCCCAATCTGATTTTTTAATTGCTGTTTCTGGGGAGAAATGACTAAAGTGGTAGAAACCCAACTTTTCTAAGCTATAAAATACAGAATCAAGCTACAGAATTTTGCATCTATCATCTTTGAACATACCCTAAAAGTCATGAATACCTTGGGATTTCACCATCTGTACTTCACTTATTTACCAGCTGCATTGGCTTGAACCTTTATAAATCTATTGGCTTAATTAGGCTGTGTTGAGTTGTGAAGAGTTGTATTTCAAACCTATAATGCAGTGCAACTTATGGAATTTCTCAGTTCGCACCTGCTGGGTGCGAAAAGATAGTTTTGGTATAAATAATTACATATTTCCTGTTAGGGCCCCAAATGCATGAAAGATTTGTAATTGCATGGGAAAATGTGTTCGGATTCAACATTTTCAATCACTCATAACTCTTAAATGTGATTTTGGCCCTGGCTGGAAATAAATGCCTACACACATTAGAACAGCCACTACTACCTCAGCAGTTAGAAATATTAGGGAGTCATTGCTTCCACAACTTCCACTCAAATCGATAGGAAATAAAAAAAATAGAATAAATTAATAAAATTTTAAAAAATGTTTAATATTGTGGCAGCACAATCTGGTTTTTAACAGCTATTTCAGAGGGTATGCGTATCAGGGTATGTATTAACGTACTGTGCTAGGTCACCTGTATACATTTCAAATTCCTTCTCCTGCCACCTCACCGCCAAATAAAAATAGCCCAGGAACATAACAAAATTGTTCTCTCCTCACTACACCTCCCAAGATGCATGGGTTTTTTTGTGCATGTGGTTCCCATGGCCTCTGGCATCTGCCTTTTTTGTGGTCACAGTGTGTTGATGAGAGAAGGAAAAGGGCCAGAAAGATCAGTTTCTATGAATACTATTGAGATTATACTCCACAGAACTGAAAGCTGCCAGTGACACTTCAAAGAACATATTATGATGTGAATATGCTATATGGGTCAAACAAAATGTTTTCCCAAGAGGCGAGACTAGAGTCTATTAACATACAATTTAAAAAAACCCTGTATTTGTACATAAATATTCACTGGATCACATAGTTCCTGCAAAAGAAGAAAGGGAGAGATAAGACAAAAATAATCAGCCCTTTTATCAAGCTTTTATTAACACTTAGGCCCCTTCTGCTCACACAAAATAATGCGTTTTCAAACTACTTTCGCAACTGTTTGCAAGTAGATTTTGCCATTCCGCACAGCTTCAAAGAGCATTGAAAGCAGTTTGAAAGTGCATTATTCTGCATGTGCGGAATGAGCCTTAGGCCCTTTCCACACGGAGGCGGAAGGGCTTGGGTCAGCGTAATGAACGCCCACCCGACGACGCTGGGACCGTGCGCATGGAAGGTCCCAGAACCGGCTGGGATGACGGTGTCACGGAGAGCCATCGCCCAGCTGACCCGCCACTTCCCCGTCCCTCTCCCACTCACCTTGTCGCCGTCGTCGCCCTGCTGGCCTCCAAAGGCCCTCCCTCACTGTCCTCCAACCTCCAGGGGTCAGAGGACAGCGAGGGAGGGCCTTCGGAGGCCAGCAGGGTGACGCCGGCAACAAGGTGAGTGGGGGAGAGATGGGGACAACAGCGCATTCCCGGCGGTGCCGTTCGCACCACGCCGCCGGGAATGCGCTGTGTTCCAAAAACCTCCCTCCAGGAGGGAGGTTTTTGGAGGTGGCCTGAGGCCGCCCTGGGGGAGCGGAAAGGGAGCCAGGTTGGCGCTGCTGCGATTTGGCAGCGCCGCCTGTGCGAACAGCTCCCTGGGGACAGTGTTTTTGCCGTCCCCAGGGCGTCGTTATTGGCCCGTGCAGAAAGGGCCTTAGAAACACAAATAATATGAAGTGAAAATTTCAAGTTTAAATCCTGAAACAAGTTTTCATGCAGTCACAAAGCTTTGATATACCTTTGATATACCTACACTATTGACACCTGCAGCATTTTGAAAAGTAATGTGTTCAAGAAATGAACAATGATGCACGAAAGCTAGGGCCAAACTAGACAAAACTTTTTTAAAAATTATGGGTCAAGTCTGTGTTTCCCTGCCTGATTTTCATATTCTCTTGGCCAGAGAGCAGCTATTGGGGAAAAAGTCCAAAGCACTTCAGTGGCATGATTCATAGTGTGTGGGGAGTAGTGACTTCTGCGTACTCAGCTACACCATTTTTGAAACTGAAATGGCTCCAGAGGTGTTATTTGACTGCCCATGGAGCTTTTCTATGGGCCAAACAGTGTTCCCTGTGGGCTGTTTCTGGAAAATGGCACAGGGAGGAAATGCACTTCTTTCCCTACACCACAGTTCAGAAATCAATCAATCACCGACAAGGCTAGGGAACATTATTTCCCAGGAGCTGCCATCTGACAGTGAGACTATGAAAGTCAAATTGAGTTCTGTTCTGTCCCTACAATGAAATATATTATTCAATGTATTATGCCAATAAAAGTCTGATTGATATTGTTCAGTGTACAAAAAGTTACCAGAAAATGCATAAGGACCATTGGCCAATCCATAAATCCACACTTCAATAGGTTTTCACATTCTTGCTGATCAGGATGTGCCCAGGAAACACATTTCCTCTCCTCATTGCAATGCTCACCAGAGCTCTACTGAACTGCTTGAGTGTGTATTTCAATGTTGATACATGCTCATTTGCTGATACATATTTCAAAGCCTCCTGATTCATTTCTGGAAAAAATTTACATCGTGACTTTTCACCTTTAATGTAAAAGATCACAACCTCCTGAACAAGTCTGTTTATCACTGAAGATCCTATTTGGTTCTCTAGTGCCCAACACCTGAGAGCACATTAGTGGCAAATGAACAAAAAAAAATTGACACTTATACTGTTGCTGTTTTGGCACAGTATAGTCCCAGTGGCATACTGCCCATGAGGAGAGGAGGGGTCAAATGACCCCAGGTACAACAGCAGCCCCCCCCCACAAAATCAACATGGGGAAGGTGCCTAAGGAAAGAGCCAGCCTGTTGCCAGGCCATTGGAGGTGGGCACCCCTGTCCTCCGTGCAGGTTGGCTTTTGCCCTCCCCAGGCCCTGGGGATGGCAGAAGCTAGTCTGCATTGAGGCTGGGGGTGGGGCTCAGCAGTGTGTGGCCCAGGAGCCGGCCTGCCGCTGTGGTGCTTGTCCAAGCTGCCCCCGAACCATGCCCCCAAGCATGGGGGGTGCCTGGAGGTGTTGTTCCCAGACACCATTTCCCCCCAATATGCCCCTGTATAGTCCTCTAGACTTCTGTTTTGTGTTCCCCTTTCTCCCTTTTTCCTTACCATTTACCCCATAACAATCAAGCAATTATGATGTTCCTGCTTTGATTGAAGTTCCTTTTCAGATTTATACTATTTTATACTGAAAGTTTAATGTTTTGCTTTACACAAGATTTCTAAAATGTCTTTAATCTCATGAAAGACAGAACAAAAACCATTTAATTGGATCCTGAGATGTACATCTTTTTCCATATATTATGCTTTAAATGAATGTTTCACCTTCATTTAACACTGGGAGAAACAGATGTCAACTAATAACTTTCAGCATAGCAAACTTGAAAATACATCATATTATTCTCATTAAGTTAGGATGAGCATTAGGCTCATAATATCCCTAGTCTCCTCATGTATGCAGTGAAGTCAACTTCATTACCTCATGTTTATTTGAATGAAAGATTAGCCAAGAAAGGGAGATAGAGGGAACCTCATGACCCAGAATAAATGTGTTGAATTTATTATTGTTCCCTCCATGTGCTCCTGTGAGATAATTTACGATCTTTATAAAATTAAAAGTTATGTCAGTCATCAGTCATACAGCATTTTGTTTTTATTTTAAAATCACTAAAGATCTAGTTTTCTTGAACCTGCATCAGAAATGTATTCAATGACTGGGAAAGGCAAATGGTGAAACTTCACATTACTAATGATTTCAGATGTGTTCAGCAAAGAATTTAGAAGCCCATTACTACCTTAAATTTCTTTTGCTAAATCCAGAAAACACAGATGCTTGGATCCAGCCAGCTTTTTCACACAAGGTCACCTAATTCTGCCTCCATACTCCATACTATAGCACCAGCTGCACACGTCTTTTGTTCCTGCAGGTCCCATAACCTCCAAAGGGGATTCTTCTTCCATTTTCACCAGAAGAAATGTTGGCAAGATCCAATGCAGAGCTTTTATTTGAGGAATATGTATAACCCATGTTTCTTCATCCAGCTTTTCAGGCAAATATAAAGCGGAAAGAGGTGAATTTCTTACTACTCCAAATTATTATGTGTGTGTGTGCATTTTCTTTAAAAAATGATACAAGTCCATATCAGAAATTCTCCTAAGATGAGCATAGCAATTACTTGCATGTAGTGTTTGTACACTATTAAAGTTTGGACTGTTTCCCATGGTCATGTTGACATGTAACTTGAAGATCTCACATACATATAAACATACACCTATTTTTTGCAAATCTTTTAGCAAATTTCAGCAGTGTATCATTCATAGTCCTGAAATCCTAATGCATAATTTAATTCTCTGTGTGACTGTATTTTAAGTTCATAATCACTCCTAATGCATAAAAGTTAATTAAAAGAACAAGGAAAGTTGTAATTCTCAGATCCTTCTAAACCCATCAAACAAGCCTTCATTGGACTAAGACAAGACCAGCCAGGACAGGCAATAGTCAGTGCCAGGATACAGTCTTCTAACAAGGTCATTACCTGAGGTTCCCCTTGTTCTTTAGTACCATCCAGCTTCGGCACAGTCAGATATTGCAAAGGAGCAGCCTTGTTAGTGTCTGGTAGCAATTTTTAAATTTTGTTGTCTGTTCCTACATTTCTCTCTTTCCACATTTTTCTCCTCCTTCATTTTGTTCTTTTCCTTTCATGAACAGCCATTTGTCTATCCCTACTTCAAATCCCCCCTTATTTTTAAGTCTCAGTTCCTTGTCATCCATCCTGGTTGGTAATTTGTAACATATTTAATAGTTGTATAGAATCACATATTTGTTAATATTATGAAAGACGCGCCCCTGGACTTACCCAGGGCACTGTTGTGGTAGGGGAGAAATGTGTGGCTGCTTGCCTCCCTCAAGCCGATCACCCAATCAAGCAGTGGTTGACAAGACTCCTTTTGAAGCTAAAATTACACCTACAATGAGCATGTAAGAGCAATGTGGAGTTTGGGAACAGGGTTCCCAGTTCAATACTGGGATCAACCTGCCCCACACCAGCTTTAAATTGCTGGTTCCATCTCTGAAGCTCTGCCTCTGAAGTCAGGTGGACTTCAGAGGTGGGACCAGCAGTACAAAGCTATATCAGGTCAGTCAGGCTGAGCCCCCATTTGAACACTGAGCTCAGCCTTGTTGGGCCCAGCATTTAACTCCTTCTGTTTCTGAGACCCACGTGGAGTTCAGAGATGGTCATATTTTTCAGTTTGAGTGTAATAACCCTTTTTTAAAAAAAAAACCAGTTTTTTCCCAAATTTCTGAACTTAAAAAATGCCAATAAAAATTCTTTTGCTCAACCTTATAGAGAATCCCATATATGCACAGTATATGCTGTATACTGAATAAAAGCATTGGTCCATCAAATCTGTACTGTCCATTCAGACTAGCAGTGGCACTTGCTCAGGTCTTTCACATCACTTGCTACTTAGTTCTTTCAACTGGAGATTCTGGGGACTGAATCTGGGACCTTCTGTATGTAAAACAAATGATCTTCCACTGAACCATGGCCTCTTTCCAAAGTGGTTTCTGTCTGGCCATTTGACCACTAAGGCAGCCCAATCATTTTCACTAGAGTGCTCTTGATGAATCATTGAGAGGTCCTGATTAATCTGAGAGGTCTGAAGCTAGAGAAAGGAAAAGGCTTGTTTCTCTTTGAGACTGCCATTGTTCTGAGAGAGCATTGTGAGATTATCTGGATTAGATGTTCTCGTCTAGCCCTGTGTATTGTAGATGGCTTGAAAAAAGACTTGGTCTCAGCATGATGGTGGAGAGGTAAAGAGAAAGACCAAGAGGGGCGGGGGGCTTGATGGTAAGGAGGATAGTGATCTTGGAATATTGACTTCAAAATCTTTAGTAGGCCGGTAAGGTGGGTATGGACTCAAGCACCATAAATGAACTGGGAATGCCAGTCTTCACTGATTATTTTTATTTGTAATATTCCTTTTCCAGGAAAGAGTTTGCATTCTTTATTTAGGACCAGTTACATAATAAAGAGAACATTTCATTATGAAGCAAACCAGTGCAAACTCGACATAATATAGATCCCACCCACAACATAAGCAGAAAACAAGCAGATCAATAACAATTATCTAGATCCTCTTGCTATATTCAAAAGAATTTATTTATTTATACAATTTATTTATCTATATAATACTCATGGTGTGTTCAATAAAATTGACAAAGTATGGCATCTTATCCATCCAAAAATATATCCAATAAAAAAATCAAAATTTGTCTGATACAATTAATCAGTTTAATATTATTAAAGCTGCCAAAATTGAATTTCATTAAAAAGTGCCAAATATATTTCAAACACAGACTTCCTATGAGGGCATCATGAAAACTAATATATGATCTCTTTACAATATTCACAATGAGACACATATATATCCTATTCAGCGTGTCTCTCTAAAAAAAGGGAAACTACAAGATGATAGGTAGGTAGGTAGGTAGGTAGGTAGGTAGGTAGGTAGGTAGGTGGGTGGGTGGGTGGGTGGGTGGGTGGGTGGATGGGTGGATCGATGGATCGATGGATAGATGGATAGATGGATGATTGATTTTGGGACATAAATACCACATCCTCTTAAATAAAAATACCCTTCCAGTTGAAATGGGGTATACACATTCAGCAAACTCAAACCAACCCATTCCTATCCCTTTCAAAATTATGCTGATATACTTAAATTTCTCAACAAGTTTTTAAAACAAGTGAAGAAATAAATAAATGGAAAGCCATATGATGAAACACAATTCAGTTCTTTGCAACAGATGCAGTTTTTTAATGTCTAAAAATGGCAGGTTTCTATTTGGTGGCCAATCAATTATGTCTTGGAGATTTTCTAACTTTGTTGATCTAATTGTTTTTGTCTTAGGACTACTTTTTATCCTGTCTTAATATTCCATAAGGCTAATGTATATTTGCTTATTAAGCTGAAGCTGCCAATCACAGCATGGAAAAAGCATGGAAACAAAATGGTGGGCACAACTTTACAGAGAGGGAAGCCTTGCTAACATCTTTCTGGGACAATATAAGTGCTCTTTTTCAAATGTTGATGTTTTTTCAAATTTTGATGGTTTAATGGTGTAGGCAATAATAGGCTCATTCCACACATGCAGAATAATGCACTTTCAAACTGCTTTCAGTGCTCTTTAAAGCTGTGCGGAAGAGCAAAATCCACTTGAAAACAGTTATGAAAGTGGTTTGAAAATGCATTATTTTGCATGTGCAGAAGGGGCCATAGTTTTGATTAAAGTGGCACTTAAATAAGATACCCTAACACTAAAGGAAAATCTCCACTATTTTCCCTAGCAGAAACACTTCTGCCACACAACACACAACTGCACTGTCATCTTTCCTTGAGACAGAGGTCGAATCCCCACTACCGTCTTAGCCAGGTTTCAGAACACGAACTAACCAGGTTTGAGGGACAACCTCCCCGGTCGAATCCCCACTACCGTCTTAGCCAGGTTTCAGAACACAAACTAGAGCCAATTTTCTCTTCATTCCACCCGCTCAAAGTACAGCAAGGGTATTTAATTCACCCTGAGGTTATTTTCAAGGTTATTAGGGGCCAGATGTGCTAGGCAACCCTTGGCTAGCTTCATTTGAGCAGCTCTATGATGGATCCAAACTATCTGTTAGAAATAATTGAATGTGGTACACTTGCAGTATTTAGCAATCTGTTCGACTGCTATGGATTAGGAAGTCTCAGTTCTGTTCCCTTTGCTTGTTTCATGGTTGTCATGAACCCACATTATGTTGAATTGGGACTGAAAGACCTTGTTCACCTTACTGATCTGCAGATTTGCTCATTTTCCCATGGCAAGGGTGTTTATGCAAACACTTTTGTTTGTGGCCAAAATGTTCATATATCACTGTTTTCCTCTCAGGGTAGTTTCTTAGGGATGGATACAATATTGTCTGCCTATTCTTTGCTTGTTATATTTTCTGTTGAAATGTGAATAGGCTTGTAGCCTCTGCCTTAAGGTGGTAAAAATCAGCATACATTCATGGGGAGAGAATGAAGAGCAAGTCAATAGAGAAAAGGGTTATAACATACAGTAATACTGAAAAAGGGGTCAGGCAACTTGAAGATAGTTGGAGCTGATCTGGTTAACTCTTTCCTGACCAAATGTTTATTTTAAGCTCCATCTCATCACTTTTTTCCAGGGCGTATGTGCTCGTGTTATTCTTGTGTGTTTCTGTCCAATGGGGCCATTGGACAAAAATGGCAAGTTACAGCAAAATGATTGTAGTGATTCCTGCTCTATTTACAGTGGGAGATATGCATCAGGAGTAGGACAGGCAATGGGAGTAGAAGGAAGAGCTCAGGTGCTAGCAGCAGGCCTGGAGAAAAATGTTCTAAACCTTTAATAGAGGCTTAATGTGTAGAAATGGACAACTAAACCTTAGCATAGAATGGAGATAAGTAATATAACCTAGGAAATGACATCCATTAAACCTCTGTTTGAATATTAAATGGTATAGTATAGTCCAATCTCATCAGATCTCAGAAATTAATGGGTTGTTGTTTGGAAGGGAGACTCTTTCAAGGAAGACTCCACAGAGGAAGGTGTGACAGATGGGGTTATTTTGAGGAATATTCTGGTCAGAGATATTTGGCATTTGAGAGTACCGGTAGTTTTAAATACAACTTGAAATAGTATTGTTTCTTTTTTGTGGGATTTAAAGGTCAGGTTAGCACATTTTCAATAATAGGAAATGTAGATTGTAACAGAATAACAAGACTGAGAAGACTGAGATAGTTAAGTTCAAGTGATATTGGGGTTCTAGTGTTCTAGTAGCATTTTCTCCTGATGTTTCGCCTGCATCTGGAAATATCAAGTGATATTTCCAGATATATCAAGGTGTTTCACATACAAGTGAATGAGTCTTTATTTTATACTTTATTTATACAGAATAGAATATAATTTTATTATTATGATCAAAGACCAGCCCTTAAAAGTTACTACATCATTTTGTCCATAAAATACCTGTACACAAATCTGATATATCTTCAGCTGTTACACAAGTCCATACAATAAAATATACAGTTACATAAAAATAACCTCAAGATTCAATTCCTTAGATGGGCAATCCAAAAGTACAGTCAAAACATCCATGAACACAATATTATCACATCCCATCATATCTTAATCTCCATACTAATTTTTTCCTACTAAAACATATATAAAATACATTTGTTTTAAAATTTCCTTTAAATATTTCCAGATATATCAAGGTGTTTCACATACAAGTGAATGAGCCTTTATTTTATACTTTATTTTATACTAAGAATATTGTCTCCTGGCAGTCTCTGGTTTGTTTCTAAAACTTCAGTTTCTTTTACACTTTTGTAAATTTACACAGTGGATCTTTACTTGTAAGACTTAAGAACATTAACACTCTTTCCCAGTTTTTCTCTGGCTGGGGATCATTCATTTCACAAGAATTAACTCCCATTAAACTTTTTAGGAATCCCTCTATGAACTTGGCAACCCTATGAAGAATATTACCATGAATGCACAGTTCAGCTCAGTCTGGTGTCTAGTTTTGATAATTAATTACAAACCAGCTTGCCATAACTTGCATGTGTACAGTAATGAGCATGTGTGGAATACCTTTTATTCACTGATTAATAACCACTGTCAAATTCCTGTCTTTAACCTATTCCCTCTCCTCACAAAAAGTCTGATAATCAGGTTAAAGGCAGAAAAGGCACAATGCTCAGGCAGGATTAAGTTCCAGAACCTTTCACAACATAAAAATAAGTACTTTATTCCTAAAGGCCGAAGTGTTGAAGGGGCATAATATCCCGGCAGTCTCAAGCTCAGTCATCTCTTGTAACAGAAAAAAATAAGGTGTTTGGGAGGATCTAAATTGTGTTATCAATGATCTGTAATTTTTTTTGCACATGTACAGAATGTTTTTTCCTTAGTAACAACAATCTACCTGATATTGGAGAATAAATTCCAGGTTATAGGAAGTGTTTGGCAGACAAGCATAATTCAGGAAACGTCCATTTTAGTAATTAAGGCATTAATTGCTATCTCCTCCATCCACTCCAAGCTTTCCCAACACAGTTTTGAATTCACACCACAGTCTTATGCCCTTCAACATCTCTTGAGAGAAGCATGTAGGTACACTAATTAAATCAAAAAAAGGATTCATACAGTTGATGCTATGCCATGCTGCAGATTTATGACTTCGTATAGGACGTGTGCATGGCTGCTTGTGATAACTAATATACATGTAAAAGGGAGATAGGAAACAATCATCTGGTACTAAAAGCTTAACTACCTTTTAAATTTAGCACATAGTTAATTCCCATTATTATTTTTTCAGTTGGGTAGAAAACCCACTTTCTCTTCAGAGCCACATGACTATGGCCACACAGTGCACAATGAGCCCTGCCTGAAAATACTATTAATACAACTGGGAAGGGTTAGTTCCCCTCCCTCCTACAACTGCCAGTCCAATAGATGTCCATGATTTCAGAAGCTGTGCCTTTGGGGAATGTTGTTGATTGGTTGGCCAGTCACTCTTCAGTTTGTCTTCAAAACAGTCCTCCAACAAAATTAGATGCCAACTTTGAAGTTTTGTTGCTGACTTCTAAAGTCTGTTAGCAAATAAAGGGTAAATACTCCGAAGAGCTATGACAATGCAAGTTCCTTTCAGCATAATGGAACTTATTTCCAATTATATGTAGTTAAATTCATAATCCAAGTCTTTGATAATATAATTCTAACAAAATTGTTTCAGACACCCAGAAATTATCAGTATTAGAGAAAAGGTCCAGGGTATCTAAAAATAACAAAAACTCATAATGTGTCAGAAGTGAATGTCTGATTCTGCCTTTTTGCTATTATCAAGAAATGAAGAGGCAGTGGATAATAATTAGCTTTGAACTACTTGGGTTTTGTAAAATCAATATAGAGACTTGAAGTCATACGTTATCAATTAATTATTATACTAATACACAAGAGACTACACTGATGACGTTGCAAGTTTCACACCGAATGGTAACTTTTGTTAACAGTAATGTGAGGCATGAAATATTTTAATTTGTCTGTTCTAACAGCTTTAAAATAGTTTATTTCTAAAATTCATTTTTAATCTGTGGAAGTAATATAAGACACAAGCCTACAACACTGAAGAGAACTGAAGTGTAACAATGGTTTTTGAAATGAAAAAGAGATATTTTTTACCCCTTAATATGTACACTCACTTGTTTTGTATTGTCTGTAGTCAAACAAGTGTTACATGTGTCTGAAATACTATGAACCAGGAGTGCTTGAACCCCCACTGGTTTGATTCATGTTCATCTTACCAGTTGCAGGCATGAAACTGATTATTCCTTGAGCAGCATGGTTATTCAAAAGTAGGCCAAGTTTGTTTAGTGGGTGACTTTCTGTGTACACAAACTGTACAGCACAATTCCTCCCTGCCACAGACCTGTTGTTGCTGTATCTGGCTCAGGGGCCATTTATTCATTTATGTGAAGAAATATATTTATATAAGCTTATTCACCTTGTATTCTCGTTTGATTTCTTAAAAGTCTAAAGAATCCACGTACAATTATATTAACTGCCATAAGGGGGTTGAGTCCCTATGAATGCTCCAGTTTCTTTTATAAAACAAGGCTATCCGTATCAGTTGATAAAACCACACAAATTAGAAATGGGAAAACAGAAGTTTAGAACCAAGTCCTGTTGTTCACAGATACTTCAAGTGAAGATAACATACAAGAAAATGGGTTGAATATTTAATTACATTTTTAATAATTCAAATTTTAATAGCTGAACAGCAGTTTATTAAGCCATTCACTCTTATCGGAGTAGTTTCTTAAAACCTGGAGAGGGTAGGGTTTGAGAAGGGGAGAAACCTCAGCAAGGAATAAGGACAGAGTCCACCATCTAAAGTAGTCATTCTCTCCAGGGGAATTTATCTCTGTATTCTGGGGATCAACTGAAATTCTGGGATAACTGCAGACTCCACCAATCTAATTGTATTGAACCATCTAAACCTGCACTAATCCTGCCTTATTCCATAATTTAAGTTTAACCAGTCTCATTAGGTTGAGGTCAACTTAACCTTTAAAATAATGCTAATGAAAGAAGCATTAAGCAGGTTTTTTTTAAGGAAGTCATCTCAGAAGACTCCCTCTGCAAATCTCATTCAATGCTGAAGTGACCACTTAATCCCATAATACATTATGAAGAAAAGGTCAGCTTTAGTCAGTTTTTTTAAAAAAAAATCTGGTTTGCAAACTAGGGAAAGGATTATAATATTCCAAAATCCTGCTTTCATTGACTATAAAACTCATAGTAACAAGGCTGGCCAATCACTGGCATCTTATTTAACAGAATGTAGCAAGGGTCTCCAACATGGCACCTGCGGACACCATGGCACCCACAGACACTTTTCCCAGTACTTGCTAAGTGTTTTTAGGAAAAAGGCAGGGGTAGGTTGACTTTTTGCCCAGCAGGCCTTTTTTGGTTTGTCACTAGAGATCTGATTGGTTTGCACAAACAACAACAACAAACATGTGCCTATGCCACCACAGTACAACCATCTTCACATTGCCTAACTTAATGTAAGCTATGTTTAAAAGAGAAAATACTTTTAAAAAAATCTTTTCATTTTGAAAGGCATATTGATAAGCTGAGCTTCTGTCTGAAATCTTGAAGAGTTACTGTTAGAGCTATGTATAGTTTCACTCTTGGCAGTTTGTGGTTGGCTCTACCACCTGTGGTAACCATTTTGTGGTTGGAACCATCACCCTGTGTCAGAATTCCAAAGTGTTCTCAGGCTGAAAAGGGTTGGGAACTGATACACAACAGAAGAAAGTATTTTACAAAAGTAAATGTGGCTGCATCTATACGAAATACCTGTGATTTGTGACTGGATCTCCTTGTACATTTACTTTTCTTTAAATTAGCATCAAAGGAGGTGGTAATTTGGAATGAGGCGGGGGGGGCCTCATTTCACACTTTGCCATTCTCTACAAAAGAAACTGCTTCTACAGCTGTTACCAACCCCCACAATTGAAAAATAGGAAGTTCTCCAGCTGTAACTCCAGAAAATGATGACAGTCTGAAGGTTTCCAAACAAGACTCTGAAAACATCTTTAAAATGTTTGAGATCCACTCAAATAACAAGATTTTAATAGTAATAATCATAATACATTTTAGGGATGATATATTACATAGGTCTGCATTTGTAATATTGTATACTTCATGGTCATCTTAATAACAAAAGTTTAAAATTAGATAGTATACTGGATGAAAACAACCTTAATTATTAATGATTGAACAATCTTGTTATTTCTTGCTTCATTCTCATTGATTGCATTTTTTAAAATCATTAGACAGATACATATACATTTTTCTACAAAAAAGAAAACAATGTTATGATAGTTCATGAAATTCTTTCTGTAATGAGGTTATTAAAATGGTACTTATATTAAACTTGAACTTATCTAGTTATATGTAAAAAAAGTATGCATTCTTAAGCACCTAGACTGTAACATCATAAATGACCACATGTATGCCTAAATAAGTCTCTCTGTTATATACTACTTAAAATAGGACTTCAATTTCTCTTTAAACACATGTACTGGTCATCTGTTTACAAAGTTAGTCAATTTGGCCATGCTCCTTTTGTCTCCCCAGTTTTCTTGATCCAGCTAGATGCAACTGTAACTCTTGCTGCTGTTAATAAATACAGGAATAGTTCTTGTTCTGTTGGTAAGATTTTTGGGCAAATGTCTAACAGAATAATTTTTGGGTCCACTTGAAATTTAATCTTCAATATTTTCTGCATTTCTGTATAAATTATAATTCAGATTAAAAAAACTTTTTACTGGTCCACTGCATGGGGAAGAATGATCCTTTTTATCTTGACATCTCCAACATGTTTCCCTATAGTTTTATCCATTTTCCTAATGTGGTAAAATATTTTGTACCAATTTTCTTTCAACAACAACAACAACAACAACAACAACGGCGGCGGCGGTGGCGGCGGCGGCAACGACAACAACAACAACAACAACAATAATAATAATATTGATGTACATGGATGATTTAAAGCTGTATGGGAAATCAGACACAGAAATCCAGTCACTAGTAAACACAGTCCGAATATTCAGCACAGACATGTCAATGGAATTTGACCTGGAAAAGTGCGCTACTGTGGCAATAAAGAGGGGCAAGATCACCGAGAGTGATGGGATTGAAATGCCTGATGGCCAACTCATCAAGTGCAACCAAGAGGCCACTTACAAATACCTGGGCATTTTGCAGCTGGATAACATCAAGCACAGGCAAGTGAAGACTGTTGTCAGCAGAGAGTACACCCAGAGGGTTAGGAAAATTTTGAAATCTAAATTAAACAGCGGGAATACCATCAAGGCCATCAACACCTGGGCCACACCCATCATCAGGTACACTGCGGGAATCATCAACTGGACACAGGCTGAGTTGGAAGCATTGGATAGAAAAACTCGGAAGCTTATGACAATGCACCATGCCTTATACCCATGCAGTGATACTGATAGATTATACCTTCCCTGGAGATCTGGAGGCAGGTGCTTACTGCAAGTACAGCAAACAGTGGAAGAGGAGAAGTATGCCCTGGGCGATTATGTGAAGGAAAGTCAAGAACAGGCATTGATTGAAGTGAAGAACAGACATTTGCTGCAAACCCAGAAAACCAAACAAGAATACAGAAAAAATGTGATTAAAATGAGGACTGAAAGCTGGCACAACAAAGCACTGCACGTCCAATTTCTGGAGAAAATAAATCAAGGTGGACAACGAAAAGACCTGGCTGTGGTTAACAACTGGAACTGTAAAAAAGGAAACTGAATCCCTGATTTTAGCCGCCTAAGAGCAAGCCATTAGAACAAATTTGATCAAGGCCTGTTTATGGCACAAACCAGCTGAGGTCGTCCCAGTGGTAATTGGCACTCTGGGCACCATCCCGAAAACACTAGGGCAGCACTTGAAACATCTTCGCATTGACCATCTGTCAAATTCAGAAGGCAGCCCTGCTGGGATCTGCACAAATACTATGCCAATACATTACAACTTCCTAGGCTTCTGGGTGAGGCTCAAATTGTAATGAAGGCCAACAACAGCTAAAGATCTGGCAGCTGTGAAAACAACAACAACAAAAACAACAACAACAAAAACTATTGTTGTTGTTGTTGTTGTTGTTGTTGTTGTTGTTGTTGTTGTTGTTGTTGTTGTTGTTGTTGTTGTTGTTGTTCACACTCACCCCTTGAAACAATTCCTGGACAACATTTCTTGTTTTTCCTTACTTTTTCCAGTGTGTTGACAAATCAGTGCTTCTATGTTTCACAGTCACATGTGCAAATCCCTGTGTCTTCTGTAGTTGATGCTGTGAAGATTAAGCCCCCCTAAATCACAAAAAATGTTCTGAAATGCTCCAAAAACAGGGCAAGGGGCTTCTGCAGACAAGGAGTGAACTCACAAAATAATGCCAATGAGAAAGTGCAGGGAAGGCATGGGAAACAACTTATTTGGGGGGAAAAACAATGCAGAACACCTCAAAGGAAACATTTTATTTCCTGCCTCAAAACATTTTAAAGTGTCTGCATGGAACCTTTGTGAGAAGAAAGAAAGTATTTTCAAATGATCAAACAAGAACAAGGTCATGACAGCCTGCAATGTAATCCAGGTCCCTATGGTTAAGAAGCATTGGGAGACTTCTGTAGAAAGAGAGAGAATGATAGGGAACAGGTAAGTCAACCTGCCTTTGGGAACTTTGGCTAATCCATATCTGACACAAAACTGTGAAATAACAGGCTTAGAAATTGAATTGAGTGAAATGGGTTTCTCTTTTTGTGAAGCTGTTTTATTCTTTTAAAATGACATCTTCATTGCTAAGGCCGTTTCTGCACGGCCAGGAGGCGCCCCCACGCCGGCAGGAGTTCTGCCGGCGTGGGGGCGGGAGCCTGCTCACACGCATGAAAAGCGTCGCGAAGCAGGGTGAAGGAAAGACGGCCGGCTGAGACGGCAGGCGGTTCCGCGCTGGAGCCGCCTTCTGCGGCCTCCCCAGCCTCATTCACGGTGTCCTCCCTCATTAAGCCTCGCGAAGGCGTCGCATAGCCCTGCATCGCTGCCCTCCCACCCCTGGAGGTCCGAGGAGGACAGTGTATGGGCCAGCGGCTGCGAAGCCCCGCAGGCTTAATGCAGGAGGACACCGTGAGTGGGGCGCAGACGGGGAGACAGCGTCTTCGGCAGCGCAGATTCGCGACCGGGCCGCAGGGAAGACGGCTCCCTCTAACAACAACCCTTTAAAGGGTTAGTTGTTTAGAAGCTGACTTGACGCCGCCCTGGGAGAGAGGGAAGAAGAGTCAGATGTCGCCGCTGCTGCGTTACAGCAGCGCGCCAGCTATCGCGAACGGCGGCCTAGGGCGCCTTGGTTTTGGCGCCCCCAGGCGCGTCATAAAATGGCTACCAGCCAGGCGCGTCCTCATCAGGCCGTGCGGCAGAAATGGCCTAAGAAAGATGGAAGCTCACTCTGCCCACATTACTGTGGGTTGCCTCCTTTAAATTGAGTGCAACAGGTTCTTTGCAGCATAAGAACACAAGAACAAGCCTGCTGGATCATACCAGAGTCCATCTAGTCCAGCTCTCTGCTACTCGCAGTGGCCCACCAGGTGGCTTTGGGATCTCACATGCAGGATGTGAACGCAATGGCCTTCTGCAGCTGTTGCTCCTGAGCACCTGGTCTGTTAAGGCATTTGCAATCTCAGCAATATGCATTATATAATACTCCTTCCTCTCTTGCTGTGCACAGCACTCTGGATTCCCTCCTTTAGAATGGCAAAGGTGCTTTGCAAAGACTGAAGGGAAGATCAATGCAGCAGTAAAAGGCAATTTTTCTTAAGGGAGATAACCTCCTGAAAAAGCACCATATGCTGTGACCAATTAACCCCATGAAAATTCAGTGCAGTCTCACTTGGATCAGCCAATGGGTGATGCTGACATTGCTCAGAAGTCTTCACTCCAAAGAACAACACTAACTTGAACCAGTTAATTAGGAACAGGAAATATATAGTGCTGTCACATCACATCAGACAGTATGACGAGAATGATAAAATTACTCTAAAGCACTTTCAGGAAACACATGTTGCTGGAGAACACTTGAGCAAGAACACTTGAGTTCTACTGTCTACTGATAAATAATGAATTAAAATGGATACATTTTTCTGTAAATTTTGCAATCAAAATGGAGAATTGGCTGTTTTTGGCAACCAAATTTTTGCAACCAAAATGAAGAGCAGGTATGGAAACAAATAGCTTGAAAACTGGCAAAAATGGACTACTCAGAAATCTTTTGGAGATGATCAGTTCCCATCAAAGGCACCAAGTTATGGGCTGCACTTTGCTGTGGAAGTAAATATTACGCTAGAGGACCTGAAACTTATGCTGTGGAAGTAAATATTATGCTAGAGGACCTGAAACTTAGGCCCTTTCTGCACGGGCCATTTACGGCACCCTGGGGATGGCAAAAACGCTGTTCCCAGGGAGCCATTCGCACAGGCTGCGCTGCAAAAATGCAGCAGCGCCGACCTGGCTCCCCTCCCCCTCCCCCAGGGTGGTGTCAGGCCACCTCCAAAACACTTTGGAAAACAGCGCATTCCCCGCGGCGCAGTACGAACGGCACCGCCGGGAACACGCGGTTTCCCCCGACCCCCTCCCTCTCCCACTCCACGCTTGTCGCCATTTCACCCTGCTGGCTCTCCTAAGACGCTTCCTTGCTGTCCCTCCTCCAACCCCTGGAGGTCCGGAGGGCAGCGTGGGGTGGGGTCTTTAGGAGGCCAGCAGGGCAAACGGAAACAGCGAACGAGGTGAGTGGGAGAAGGACGGGCTCCTTGGTGGCAAAATGGCCCCCCCCTCCACTGGCAGAATTCCTGCCGGTGCAGGGGCTCCCTTTGGCCCATGCGGAAAGGGCCTAAACATATCCTACCATTATCCTTCTTCTATCTTTGCCCCTTTTTGCTGCACACTCAGATATGAACTGTAAAGGCATTTTGGGTTCTCCTGAGGTGACTTCATTCCTCCCAACTCATTTGCAGTCTTCATTCAGTGTGCATGTCTTCAGTGAAACTAAAATATCTGTGAGATATGTATGCATGTATCTATTTACTTCATTTACAACCTGTCTCAAGGCAGAAAACAAAATATGAAATATGAAAAGAATATTTAGGCCTTTCTTTTTGTATATGCAAATAGAGATGTATATCTGTAAGTTGAGCAATGGCATCATGATTTAGGTACTGGTTGTGCCCCACTTAGTCGCATGCCACCTGTCAGGTCAATGAAGTGGGAATATCTTCTGGGGCTGTAACTTTCTTACTGGCTACGCATCATTGGTTAGAGCAGTGGTGGCGAACCTTTGCCACTCCAGATGTTATGGACTACAATTCCCATCAGCCCCTGCCAATTGGCCATGCTGGCAGGGGCTGATGGGAATTGTAGTCCATAACATCTGGAGTGGCAAAGGTTCACCACCACGGGGTTAGAGTATACACCAGGGAGAATGTTGAATGCTTTATTTGATTAATTCACTCCACGGTAGAAAAAAAATACAAAGGCACCCCTATCCAAGACTTAAGGCAGCTGGCTGTTGTGCTGCAGCTGCACTGCCCTGCCACCAAGAAGCCCCCATTGGCTTTAAAAGAGTCTGAATGCCCAGCCACTGGGATAATGCACCAAATTGCCAGTAGCAAGCTGACTAATATCCAATCCTCCCTGGCCATGTTCCCGGCCTGCTCATGCTATGCCAGTGGCAGAGGTGCTGATACACTGGTGCCATGTGCGGAGCCATGTCTCAGCACTGGGAAAGGTTGCAGCAACTGCACACTAGCAGTTTGTTTCAAGGTCTACTTAAACTTTTAAACACCACAACCTAAACATCATAGGCAGGAGAAAAAAAGGCTCAATTGTCAGTCTGGGGGGAAAAACCCCAAATCTTGCTTGGCCCCTAAAACCAACCAGCTAACCCCATTATACTTCAGGAGAGATGGGTCAGCAGCAAGCATAAAATCTAAACAATGAGGGAGAGGCAACCTCTTCCTTCTACCTTCCAATTGGATACTGTTCTCCTGCTTATAGTCAATCTGGCCTCAAGTTTCATTGGAATAGAGACTGGCGAAAATCAACTCCCACCTGAATGGCTGGAAATGCCTCTTCATTTTTTTCCAATAAATATTATTTTGCCTGTTTATTTGTTTTTTAAAAAGTTGTTGTCCCCAGTCCTATTTCCAAATAAGAGCACAAGACAACCAAAGCTTGGGTTTAATCAGTTCATTTAAATTGCTGATCACCATCAAAAAGTATTAGCTATTTAAGGGTGGGACACAATATAAACTTTTTAATGGCTTCTTCCCATTTTGAGGACATTGCCCTATCAGATTTCTTTATCCTCACCTGCATGTTAACTGTTTCAAGAGATGCCTGGCTTTATCTTGCTCCCACCCAAATGCCACACAGACAGTTAAGAGCTCGGTAAATGATGCTCAGCACCCTGGGAGTTCCTTCCCAACTTTACCCCACTATAGATCCAATGATGAACTGTTCTCAAGTTACTTACCACTTTGCTCAACTTGTAATAAGCAACCCACCCTATCCCAGAAAACATAGTTATGGCTAATCCATCCTGGGAAAAGATGTAATTATCCCAAGTCTTTCTGAGGTAACATGAAACAAGGCAAAAAAGATTCCCCCTCCCAAGCAAATCATGGGATTCCCCCCCCCCAATTCCTGCTTGGACCTGAAGTGACCAACTAATTCAATCATAGAGAGGGAGGGTATATAACTGCCCAAAGCAAAAGCTTGGGTTGGAGGAGATGGAGGAGATACCTTCCTGTTTTTTTTTCTTTACTATCTGCCATGTGTGTTCCAGTTAATCAGTGCCTTGTACTTCATTGAAGGGATGAGACAAGCAGAGTGTTCCACTAGGCTGGGGTCAAGGCACTGAAGGCCCTGGCCCAGGTGGAGGCCAGCTGTATCATAGAGGGGCCAGGAACCACCAATAAGTTGGCCTCTGCCAAACGGAGAGGCCAACTCGGGATATAAGGGACAGACACTGTCTTCAAAGTACAGCTATTTAATACTGGCACTCACAAGCAGTAAAATGTCCAAAATAAATTCCTAGGAGAAAGAACAAACTGGTTTTGATACTATTATCATTTACTGAGTTTTTTAAGGTTTGCAAAAATGTCAAATACATATGTCATTTAAACAATTGCATCAGCTTCTCTGTCATTAGAATAAAAGCTAATCACAGTAGGCGAACTATCCAATGGTCATCTCAATAAAAATATGGATGTATCCACCACTCTCATTATGACAAAAATTTGAGGGGAATGACACTTCTTATTTGACAGGTATAATGGACATGGCCCACCCACCCTAGCGGAGGGAAGGGAGGGAGGGGGAGGGGTGGCATACAAGGGAAGGGGTATGAGGGAGGGTAGGGAGTGAGGGGTGGCATGCAATGGAGAGGAGGGAGGGGGCCCGGCATCTGGACATGGCCTACCCACCCTAGTGGAGGGAGGGGAGGGTGGGGGCCCGGCATCTGACCTGGCCTACCCACCCTAGTGGAGGGAGTAGTGGCATGCAGGGGAAGGGAAAGAAGGGAGAGGTGGTATGCAAGGGAGAGGAGGGAGGGGTAGAGATAGGGAAATAAAGGACAATATGTCTGAGATACCTGCACAGTGATCGGACACCAAAAGATATGAACTGGCTTATCCTGTTGATAATTTTGTTTTAAATCTTTAATCCTGCATTAAAGATCTTTATTACCATGTGGATGATTTCCTACATTTTTCAAAACAGAAAATTGCTTTAGGAAGATTACAATGAGCATGGAGATCCCAAGTACACTTGATAACTTCAGCAGTTGGTGTCTATTTACTCTGGGGTTTGGAGCAGGCCCTCATTATCTCACCTCTCTTCCATCATGCTTACTAATTTATGCTTTTAGTACTTCATTGACCTTGTGTCTAAGACAAAAATGCTTATTATTAGTATAGTCTCCACAGACAATCTTCTTTGTAGAGTGTCCTCTAAACAAAACTTCCCTTTTTCCAATATGTCATACAGCAGCTGTAGAGTTGTTCTGACAAAAGCACTACTCACGTTAACAGCTGTGGGCTGACAGTTCACATTAACCATTGCAGCTTGGAAGAGCATGACCCCTGTCTTAGATGTCTCTTACTCTATCTTATCAGACATAATGGATAAAAAAATGTACTATCAAGGAACAGCAGAGAAGTCATAGACAGTCAAAGTCCTAGCTGATACCTTCAGCTGTTTTTATCACCAGAACTGCAGCAAGCAAAATTGCAGACTCTTAAGTGAGTCTAGCAGGGTCCTTAAGGGTAATCCTTTGAATGTAGAAGTAGCAGGAAGAATGTATAGTGGCTCCATCTTGCCTCCATACATCAGAGGCCTCTGGGGAGGGCATTTCTAAGGTGGTGTGGCTGGCCACAGTGGGGGAAAACAGATACACAAGCATAGCTCCCAGATGTGCCAGTGCAGCTCCAACAGTATGTTAAAGTTACAGGAAGTTGAACATTTAACATAAATGTGTAATTTATGGTTTTCATTATTATGAGTCAGTCGTAGTTTAATGAATAATTTTGCTAATGCCCCAGGAAGACAGAGATGGTTATGTAAGTTGTCATAATACTCCAGTAAAATTTGTGCACAGTTATAGCAGTGCAAGACTAATGTGGCAGGCATCTTCAGAGGCATATCCAGAGGTGGGATCCAACCAGTTCTCACCACTTCTCTAAAAGTGGTTACTAATTTTTTCTGAGTGCCAAGAAGGGCTTACTAAGCAACCTCCCTGCCCAATAGGGACTGGAGGTGGGTGTGTACGGTGGCGCCACTGTTTGAATCCCACCACCATTGGAACCTGTTATTAAATTTTTTGGATCCCACCACTGGGCTCCCACCCAGTGAGATGTGTTTCATGCTCACTATAGCATCATTCAGGCTGCGGTTGCTGCCCAGAAAATGGGACATATTTATACTTTGGTGATTGGCTTAAAGCCTACAAAGGCAGTGATCCCTGCAGTTGCTTTAGACAAGACAGCCTCTCTACTTATTGGATGAAGAAGTAGGAGCTTCTGTTGTACAAAATAGAAGAAAACTACTGGGAAAGCTGTCATTGGTCGATTATGCACAATACTTGCTTTATGATGGGACAAATGTCTTTTGCAGCAAGATTTCTTGTACAGATCTGTTTCCCTAAGCCCCCTTTTCACTTTCTATTTTCCCCTCAGCAGGTAAGATTACTTTTAATGTGACTTTCAATTTGCTTTGTTGCCAGAGCAGGAAGATTTGTCAGTGGGCACAACTTTGCCCCAGAGATCTTCCCTCCATCCATGGCCAGCCTTCCTTGTGTCACTTTGCATGCCTTCCCCCTCGCCCGTCTTCCATGTTGCTCTCTGCAAAAAAACTGTGGGAAAGGAGGGGGTGCCTCTTCACTTGTAAACAGAGGAATGTGAGGAGAGCTCTCTGCAAGCCTTCTGCACAGAGAAGAGTCCTAAGGTAAGCATTCCATGCATAATGGGCCTTATGGAACATTTCTTCTAGTCTTATGTGGACTTTGATGAATGCCTAGTTTTTTGTGAACTCTTCAAATATTATGTCCTTTGAGGATACTTTCTTCTCACACTGATTGGATTTGTATGTTATTTATTTATGTTAGCTGTACTTTATGTTACATATTTTTACGTCTTTATTCATGTGGTACACTAGTATTTCTTATGGTTTTTTGTTCTCATCCTACCATGACATGCCTTTGAAGACATCAGCCATGGAAGAGGGTGAAGTATGAGGAGCAGAAACTACCAGACCTTGGCCATACTGCCCAGAAAACCCACAACAGCCAGTTGATTCTGGCCATAAAGTTCATTGACAATACATTCCTAGACAGCCATGATGTCACTTCCAAGTTTTCTCTGGAACTGACACCATGCCATCAGCCTCTGAGCCATTTTTTAAAAAATTTCTCCTGCCACCACTCCTAGCAGTGGGCCCAGCAGAATTGACAGTTGTTTGGGTTTGTCAACTAAACATAACTTTCTCCTACTATATAACTTAGGGTGCAGTCATTTGCAGTTGATCCACTGAAATCAATGGACTAAGTCTGAAGTGACTCTTAGCAGGGCAGCACTGTAAGTTATATAACATATCTCTTCTATCATCACCACTTTTATTAACAGATCATGTAATATTTAACAGCTGAGAAATTTCATTTCCCCTAGTAGAAGATTCACTCTGCATCTGGGCAGGCCATAGCTATCACCAGCTGCCAGCAGGCAAGTTGAGTCCCTTTCAATAGATTTGCCTTACAGAGCCATCCTCCAGTGCAGTAGTTGAGTAGATGACACTTCCAGGAAAGCATAAGTAGTCTCCACAATGTATCCTATTGATAACTATCTGGACCCAGTTTACACACATGCATATGCATTGCTAGATTTTTTCTATGTATAACCACACATTTTACCACTGTACATTACTGGAGGCTCAATGTGCAAATTGACACCAAGGGAAAGTATTAGATTTGAGCTGGTGAAAGGTGAAATGAAGATTCTAGATGTGGTGTTACATCTCCAATTATCCTGTCAAACATGTAAAATGATAGATGATGAAAATATGCATTATAACCAGCTCTAGTTCTCATTCTAACTATAACTTCTGCCCATAACTAGGACACCTTTTACCTTCTGAAGTGTTTCACTTCTAGATATTGATCAAAATGTTCCATATATTTTTTCACTGTCAAAAGACTGGAATATGAATTTTAACATACATAAACTGGAAGAAGCTAATAATTTTTCAAGCTAATTCTGATTCAAGGCTGCTAACATTTTATTTCTTCATTTAAACTTTAGATGATATTATGTTTCGGTGAAGGGCATAACTAATTGTAAGCATTTGTCTGAAGTAGCCCAGTTAACTTTGGGATAATTAATATGGAAGGAGAGTAGCAGACAGGAAAGTGTAGATTTGGGAGGGATATGTTTACATTCTAATACTTTTATTCATAGAGTTGTTTGTTTATTAGCCATCTTTCCACCTTGAGGAATTCAAGGTTGCTTACAATGTAAAAAAGGCAAAATATATTTAAAAAGCTATTTAAAATCACAATTTAAGACTGCCAAACTAAATTAATCAGATATTATCCTAAATAAAACCATCTTCAACAGCTGTCTTTTAACAGAAAGTTTTACATTTGGAATCATTATGACATTATTGTATGCCTCCATATTTTCCCCATTCATTTTAGTGTACCTAGACCAACAAGTTGTGAGCAAAAGGGAAAGGGTACATTTATAAACAACTTATTTAAAATTCATGTGTTCAAAATGTAATTAGGAGTTGCCTTCCCTGGACCATTATCTGGGAAACTGAGAGAATCAAAGAAAAACAAGATTGCTGCTGCTGATAATAAGAACCCAAACACAAAAAACCCACAGTTTTCTGTAATGCCAAAGAATCCTGGATTTGTGTAACAATTTTGGAAAACCACAATAATGTCCTACAACAGACATTTTTTGTATATGTTTTAGCCAATAAATTCTGGAATGCACATCCATAAATGTTATGTTACTGTACAATAAAAATATTTTACTATAGGAACATAAAAGTACTTCCATGTGTAGGAAGTGACAGGTTGGATCCAGCAAGCTTGCTCACTGAATCTCATCGAATTCCTCCCCTTACTACAGCCTCCATCCCACACAGCCATTGTCCATGTAGGTACCATGATCCCCAACACAGCCTATTTGGTACTCAAAGGATCCAACAAATGTCTCAATTAAGTATATGAATGTGCAAGTAACTGTGAATGTCCTAAATCTTAGTAGTCGCAATATATCCACTCCTAGATCTTGAACATTTTAGTTTTCAAATACAAAAAGTTGGGTAAATAACCTTAAATTGTCAATAGCTAGGTTAGACACCTTTGGAATGAACCAAGAAGCACTCCCTGATAAGCTATAACAGGAAATTCAAGCACTTATTCTCTAGTGACCAATTAATACATTATTCTTCACAGATAGTGCAAATTTCTAATTATATACTAATGTTTCAGGTTTTTCCATCAGTAAACAAATGGAATTCTAAATTTTAAAACATTAACAACTCTTACCACAGCATGCAGGGAACTTCATATATTTTTTTCAGGCTTGCTGATTCCAATTTCATTTTACAGTCTTGAGAATATACATGAACAAATGCAGGAAGTCTGCTTTTCTGGAAATAATAGAAGCCCAGAAATCTGACTAGGCTAAATTAAATATTATGTGTGCCTTAGTAATAATTTTTCTTGACTTTTCCATAGAAACAGATTGTGTGTGGGGAAACGGCACTTTTTCTTCATGTTGTTATTTCACTGAAAACTGATAGTTGGGGAAAAACTGTTCCAGCCACACACTTGCCTACTTTAAAAATCAGTTTCATGAACCAGTTTCTACAGCAGTAACCCTGTGCATACTTGTTTGAATGCTCTTTAAAACCTGATGTACTCTGAATAAACATGCTTAGGATTGGAATGCAACGTTTTTATTTGACGTGACATTTTCCCTATTGAACCCAGGAAAGGAAACATACACACCATTGTGTCTGAAGTGTGGCAAGAGAGTTTATATTTTATGAATATATATGTTGTAAAGGCAAAAAACATTCTGTGGAGCTGCAATCAATCTAAATAGTATCATCTCTTTTTATTAATTGATGTAGAATATTTTTAAACTTGTTTTTAAGTCACAGATGAAATGCTTTTATTTTAAACAGATAAATGTTAGCAACCTTTTGCTAAAGACAAAAACCAGTAAAATGTATTCAATAAAAAGTTTCACTTTGTTACTTGGGAATAAATCCTGCTCAAACTACTAACTTTCTCCTGAAAACAATGTATGGGATTGGGTTGTGACCTATTTACTTGGATAAAAAATCCACTAAGGTCTGCTGGAATTACTTCCAGATAAGTGCCTTTAGTAGTGGAGTATAATGAGTATCACTAAACCTTGGACAGCAGTTGCTGAAACTCATTTTGCAATTAAATTTATTGCTATAGTATTAGACTAGCCATCTGTCTTTGACAACAGTGATCAATTGATGAATCATGGACCATGAAAGGTACCATATGTATTTTTAGATGGGACTTTCCTCAAAGTCTGTTTCTTACTTTTAAATGGATTCTTGAAGAAATACTTTTGTTATTTTCTGATTCTTAAAAAGTACTTAAGGAAAATGATACTACTCATTGAGCAAGATAAACTTTCACAAAATGAGCTTTTCAGAAAAAAACCCCTATATTCCATTACATCTGATGCTTTATGTTAAAAACAAAACTGTATTTCTCATATGTTAACCCTAAACATTGTTTTATCTGACTCTAAGATTGTTGTCTGAAGATAACCACCACAGGTCTGTGAGTTTTGTTTGGAACTTGTTTTCCTGTGCTCTTCAGACCTTTCTGTTATACTTAATATTTTTGGCACTCCAGTTTCCAGGTTATGGCTATAGAATACATATTTTAAATGAAAGCTTGCTTGTTAAACATCCTTCTAAAGTTGCAGTAGCATGTCATGATCTACAATGGCTGCCCCAGGTACAGCATAAGCTGATTTTTTATATAATCAAAGTCTTCATTGGCCAAGGGCAGAACAATCCAAGAGACAACTCCCTTCCTTGTTCTCAGTAGCCTGAGTTACAACCACTAGAGATATGGTTTCCTTTTCATGAAAAACAGACTGCTGGAGGCAGTGCTTTTTTCCCTAGAATTTCTTGGGCCTGTAACATGCCAGGCACCATCTTCCAGATCGAAATAGACTGTGTAAGTTTGCTCTATGGTTACCTTGAATTACAGTTCTTCAGTTTACATCAATTTAGAAGATGTAGTAAGAAAGTCACCTCTAATATGGCTACATGTTATATATAAGCTAGGCTGAGACCACTGAGAATTCTAAAGCTCCTGTAGAAACAGGTAGTAAAAGTTTAAGAGATTGTGAGCAAACAGACATGGGAGCAGTCACTTTCCCCTGCTAGTTGGCTGAGAGTCTTCTTAAGCAGCAGGAGTAGGTAAAAAAATAAAATTTACATTAATTTTTAAGTATTATACTAGTGTGGTGCCTGGAGATTATGTTCAGTATAAAATCAAGGCAATTTCCCTATCAGCTTTAAAGGTGAAAGCAAATTTACCTTGGAAGTTGTAGGATGTAATCTAGGAAATTCAACATAACTGGTAGGGCTAGAAGAAATAAAACCTTTGCCTTGACTGTTACAGTTCACAGGTTTGTGCATAAAAATGTAATTTCAACGGCAAGTTCAAACAAAACACAAAATGATTGGTTTTAACTATAGTAAATTTGTGAAACCAGGATTCTGCTCAAAGGCTATCCATTCAAATCTTAGTTTGTCTCAAACAAATACTGGGTCAGTTATGCACAACGTGTTTCTGGCGTGATGTAGGTGAACATTCACTGCAGCAAGATTTCCTGAATAGATGAATTTCTTCAAGCCCTGCTTTCACTTTTCATTCTCTCTGTGGCAAGCAATAACACTTCTAATGAGAATTTAATTTTGCTTCACTGCCAGAGCAGGCAGATTTGCCAGTGAGCACAGCTTTGCTTCAGACATCTTCCCTCCACCCATAGCCAGCCTTCCCACACCCACCCACTGTCATCCACACCTTCCCCCTCATCCCATCTGCCAGCTCTTTCAAATGAAAGAAAAGAATCTCACTCATATGGGCTTAGCCAAAACATGCTAACCTCTGCATTCTATTGATATATTGAGGTATCAACAAATAACAGAGACTGTTTGGAAATAACAAGCCTCTGTACCTGCAGCAGCAGGGAGGGAGGGGGGAGAATACTGCTTATAACACAGTGTCCCCTGCTTTAGCACTGTGTGGTCCAGGAAATCGCTTTGTTCTTTCATTTGAGGGAGGATTATTTTTGGAACCGTAATCTTGATAAGTAGTTTCAACACTAAGCCAGCAATGTGAGGAGAGCCCACTGCAAGCCTACTGTGCAGAGAAGAGTCCCGAGATAAGTGTTCCATGCATAATAGGCCCTGGATTTGTTGCCTTCTCTCTGTTACCCCAGAAAGTGTTACTAGGGAGCAAGCCAGGATTAAACTAGGAGTCAGCCATGTTGTCTGCATTCTGACATGCTATGAAACCATATTTAAGACTAACTGTAGTAAATAAACCAACCAGATCCAGGTTTCAGTTGCTGGTTTGCTAATGGAAATGTTTTACACTGAGACAACCAGTTATTTTAATTAAACTGTGGTTTGACTGGTGAAAATTCCTTTCCAATTATGATATTTTAAAGTTCCGGTTTGAAACATTGATCAAGTACATACGTGGTGGCTGAAGAAAGACTTAACAGTGGAATGCTTTCCTGAAACATAAATGATGACTTCTTATCCAATCAGATGAGAAGGAAACAGCAGTATCTACCGTAGCCATGCTAGTGATAATATAGTGAGGGAAATTCCAGGAGGAAGAGGTGAGGGAAAAAGTTTTTATAGCAGATTGTTTTTATTTATTTACTTACTTCATTTGTACCTTGCCTTCCTTTCCAATGGGCACCCAAAACATCTCTCATCATTCTCATCTCCTCCATTCTATCTTCTCAACAACCCTGTGTGGAAGGTTAGGCTGAGAGAGTGCTACGGGCTCAAGGTTACCCAGCAAGTTTCTATTTTTTTGAACCTTGATATCCCAGATACTAATCTGACACTCTTAACCACTAAACCACACTGGCTCTCTTAAACATGTGGAAGGGGATTTTTTTTCAGTCTGGAAACAGACAATTATTAAGATTAGCCAATTAATCACTTTATAAAACACCACTAATAGAAAGCAAAATAATTAATACAAAATCTATGCTACCTCGGCCTGATTATCTGAGGGCAATGTCCCAAAGCTGGCTACTTCTTTCCCACGTGATGGTAAAGAATACAGTCAGAGCTTCTTTGGTAGAACCAAGACTCAGCAGCAGCCATGCTGGGGAGAGAGAACCCTCCTGAAGGCCATGCTGGTTGGGTCAGCCGCCCTGAGGGCCACTTCCCACCAGATAAGCTGATGGGCAGGGTTGGCAGGTGCCAGGCTAAACAAGAAGCCCAGAGTGCAGACCCTTGGGTTGCCTCTCTCTTTTTTTACCTGGTGGGGGGAGGAGAAAGAGGGAGAATTGAAGAGTGGTCTGAGATGCCTTGTGGCCCATGAATAAACTGCATGCCCCCCTTGTCCCTGGGCAGGAGCCATGTTCTGGGGCAATGCAAGAGTAGATGTCCTGGAAGGTTTTGCAGACCAGAGAATCCACTTATCTCCTCAGTCCTGGAGCCAAACTGGACCACTCTGCTGAACAGGACAACTTCCATAACCACCGGGAGGTGACTGGCAGAGGTGCCCAATCATGGCATGATCAGGGAAACTGCCCAATTGTTGAGGCAATCATCTGTGATCCCTATGTGAAATGTTTCCTGTGTGGCTGCGTAGCTACAACCTGGGGTGAAAAGTGATCACAAGGCGCCTCCGGGCAAAGGTGCAAAGGTGTGTGGGCCACCCAATTCGCTCCCTGACCATGGGATGGCCATCCATCCAAATGGCCTGAGGCTACAACCGGTTCATACATTTCATCCTCAACCCACCATACATTTGCTGTGCAGAAGAGGCCTAAATACCAGCTTCGTGTGTTTCCAAGAAGTTTTATAAACATTCACATGAATAAGCTTTTGCAACTCAAACTTCTTCATTTTCACCTTATTGTTTCAGCTATGTTCTTCCTGAATATAATGATATGTTAGTTCCTAAAGTATTTTGGTGCCCTAGATTTTTTATGCTTGGCATCTGTCAGATTCATGGTACCATTAGAGGCTCCCCATAAGAAATAACTTAAAGTAAAGAGGGAGAGAGATGTATTATAATTACACAAATCGGCCATGAAAACTAGTTTAACTTACTATCTCCATGTGTTTTGTAGTGCCTCTAGTCCATCTTTGAACAATGTTTTTTTAAAAAAATCTTATATTTCATTTAGTGAATAATCATTCTTGTTGCTTCTCTCAATATCTGGAGAAAATCCATTGTCAATAAAGAAATAAAAAAGAGATAGATCAAATAAGCAGAAAGGTGGGAAATGGCTCTTGCATTTATTTGCCCTCAATCCCTTGAGCTTGTTCTTCCTATCTAGCTGTCTGCAAACAGAAATTTAACCCTTTGCCTGCTGCTTTACTCTCCTATATCTCAATTGTTTTCCAGAGGGTGCTGTAATTGCTTACAACACCCCCCCCCAAAAAAAAAAAAGTAATGTAGACTTCAAGGAGGGTGGTATCCACAGATTTGGCTATGTTGAGAATTAGATACTCCAACAGTTAAATGCTCCACTTATCTATTATGTTTTACTAGTCCTTTAAATTATTTTTCATAGAAACATCCACTCTTTGTAAGTTCTTAAAAATAAATATATTCAAGGAGATGACTCAGACCAGAAGTAAATGTTTAGCTTTCTATATTTTTAGTGGATCTGATGCATTTTTCACTGTTCTTAAAGTAGCTTATGCTGAAGAGATTTGAACTGATTAAGACTGACATTGAAAAAGATCTTGGGATGGTTCTGGAAAGCTCAGTGAAAATGTTGACCCAGTATGCTAAAGTGTTGAAAAAGGCAAGTGCCATGATAGGAATGATTAGGAAAAAGAATGAAAATAAAATGACTTATATTGTTATGCCATTGTGTAAAGCTTCTGTTTGGTCTCATTTGGAATAATATGCGTAGTTCTGGACATTTTATTTGAAAAAGCACAAGAATTGGAAAATGTGCAAAGTGGGAAGGGCAACCAAGATGGTTAGAGGTTGGAGCAGCTTTCCTTAGAGAAAAGACTGAGAAGTCTGGGACTTGTCAGACTAGCAAAAAAGAGAAGGGGAGATATGCTAGAGCTTCATAAAGTTATGTATCAGGTGGAGAGTTTTTCCTATTGAGCTACTGATGAGCAACATCTGTATATCAATCTTAAGCCAAGAATAGCTGCCATGATTTTAAAGTATTCGTGACTTTCAAAAAAGCAATAGGAAGGATACCTTCATGATCGATGAGGTTCTTTAAAGCCTTAATCAAATCTAGGTATTATTTTGACATTTCTGAGTAGAGAAGAGGTGGGAAAAAGAAATGTTCTACAGCCTATATGGATGAAACTCCTTATATCAGACCATTGATCCTTCCATATATCAGGCCCTTAATCCTTGACTCAGACTATTTATCATTCAAGATCAATATTGTCTACTCCTTCAGCAGTTCTCTGGGGTCTTAAGTAGAGATTGTTCCCATGACATACTACCTGCTCATTTGAACTGAAAATGCTGGGAATTTGTAAGGAAAGCAGATGCTCTACCACTGAGCCCTAGACCTCCCCTGAGAAGTGGAGAATTCCTTTCCTGCTTCCCATGTATTCTTCAAGGTGGAGCCTGCAGGAGGATGTAATAAGGTGGAGGATGTAAGAAGAATCTGCACACCATTTCTGCAGCCTTCCCCAGAGCTGGCACCGACAGCATGGAAGAGGGTGTTCCCTCTTACTCCTGCTACTGCCAACAATCTCTGAGACAGGCTGCTGAGTACCTCTGTAATCAGAACCTGTCTAGGTGGTACTAAAAGAGATGCACACCTCCATATTCCTAAACTCCAAGATTTGGGGCATGGCAGGAGTAGTATAGGAGAACAGTGCTAGGTATTACCAGCCCTGGCAAAACAAATGACTAAGTGAGGGTAGGGAAAGATGAATGTTAGCTAAAATTTTAACTCTGACTTCTACATTGTGAACAGAGCTTAAAAATAGGCCAGAATGCTGAAAAAGTTGACTTAACAGAAACTTGGATTCGTACTGTATTCGTTTCTTGTTCTTATTTTCTGTAATATCAGACAGTTGCATAAATTCATTGGATCAACCGCTATCAGAATACAGCAGGGTATACAGGATTTTGGTATGAAGACAGCGAGTCTCTCTCTTATCTAACCAATTTAGGATTTTAAATCCATTTTCAGCGCTAAATGCTTCTGCCACAGTAAACCATTCAATAACTTGCTCATTAGACAAACTTCCATCACAAAGTGAATCCCAGCTAATCTTTTCACATCATTTTGTCATGGGGCCAGCTCTTATCAAATCTTTTAAATGAGAATGTTCTTTTCCTTTGTGTGACTTCATCACACAGGGTATACAAATGGAGTATTTGATTTCCAGCTTTCTGCATTTTCAGCTTTTCTGAACATCTTGCATCAGAACATCTTGCATCAGAATCCTAACAAACTTCCACAGGAACCTTGTGTAGATGAACTGGCCAGTGAATGAGGATTTATAATGGGTGAAGTTTTAAAGAACAATAAATAGTTGTTTTGAAATAAATATTTGAAAATATTTGAAAATATTTAATATGCTGAAAGAAGAATTGGAACTGATTCTATTAATTTTTTAACGGAGATATAAATTCCATTGAATTCAATGAGATTTATTATAAACATGCTAGCACTGCAACTAAGGTTGGGCAACTTTTTTTTAGTAATATTTGAGTTCAACTTTAAATGGCTTGAAATTTTTTTGGAAAGCTGAAAAAAATTCAGGTTTTTTTGAAAATTTTCAGGCTTTTAAAGTTGAACATAAAAAATACAAACTCCACACAGCTGAATGCAGGGATCATCTAAACCAGTGATGGCGAACCTATGGCACAGGTGCCAGAGGTGGCACTCAGAGCCCTTTCTGTGGGCACACGTGCACAAAGTTCGTCATGTGGGGGTGGGATGGAAAATCACACCCCCACACACACACACATCTAGGCTAGCCTGGGCACGATCCTTTACCTGGGAGTAAGCTCGGTTGCTGGCAATGGGGCTTGCTTCTGAGTAAACCCTCCTAGGGTCGTGATTCACCCATTCGAAGCGTTGCACGGTTGCTTCACCAAGCTTACTCCTGAGTAACGTGCACCTTGGAGCCAACCGTTTTTTCTAAACCAAAAGCTCAGTATTCAGGTTAAATTGGCGTATTGGCACTTTGTGATAAATAAGTGGGTTTTGGGTTGCAATTTGGGCACTCGGTCTCGAAAAGGTTCGCCATCACTGATCTAAACTGATTCCTGCATTTAACTGTGTGAGGCCCCCTTCTTGCTAGTGAAGTTGGAACTGGCTTCACAAATGGGGAGGAAGGGTTGCCTTTGGACACTGGGGTTTCTGGTCTCTGCAGTCAGCCCTACTGGCCTTCTGGCTTCTCCCCACTTGCAAAGTTATAACTGGGGAGGGAGGGATGTCTGGCTTTTTTGTTTGCAGGAGTATGTTATGAAGGGGTTAAAATGTTTTTAACTGACTAAAAGCAAGTGTAAAATTGCAAAAATGCCGCTCAAAGCTTGCAGGAAACGCTTGCCAAAAATCTTTAGCAATTTTATAGAGGAAGGGTTATTTTGCAGACATAATGAGAACAGGTTTGTTAGAAAAACATTTCCAGCCACAACAAAGGGCCTGTGGGCGAAAACGAAACTCACAAATTGCTTCAGCTCACCACAAAAGCATAGGTTAGAGGGTCGTTTAAACAGCTCATGCTTAATAGGCTAATAAATATTAAAAGTCATGCCCTTAGATGAATAAGGGTCATCAATAATTAACATGGGGATGGTAAGGGGTTTGCTACATATTGGGAAACAGTTTCAATGTGTTCATGATATGTAATGGGCAGATTGGAAAGGATGTGACTCCAACTACCCTTAGCCAATGGGGGAAAGGAGAGGAACTATTTGTGTCATGGGAGTGAAGGGGAATATAATCAACTGTAATCATTGTGCTGCTTTGAGTAGAACAGGAAACAACACCTGCTCTACTCCCTTTATTAATAAAGCTGCTTTAAATTCTAACCACTGGGCTTGATGATTTCTTTCTCCTGAACCTGATAGAGGAGGTGACTGAGAGTATTTATAAAAGGTGTGGGTTGGCCATTCAGCCCTAATTGCAACCTATGATCCTATGCATGTTTAAAATTCACTGAGGCCGTTTCCGCACGGAGGCGGAAGGGGTCGGGTCGGCACAATGCATGCCGACCCGATGATGGCGCAGAGCTGCGCCATCGTCAGAGCGACTCACCTCTCCAGGGTCGCAGGGCAAAGGGGGCATGTCCCCAGGCCTCGGCGACGCACCGGAGGGCCGCAGGACAGGTGAGTCGCCCGGTCGGGGGGGGGGAGGGAAGGCGCCTGGAAGCCGCTGCCGTTCATTAACGGAGTAGGTTTCAAACCCGGCGTTTCCCCAACAACCTCGCTTGCTGCTGTTAAACGCCGGCTTCGGTCGGGTCGGCGGCGCCGTCTGCTGCGCAGCAAAGCCGCGCCTTCTGTGCGAAATTGGCTTGCCCTGGAAGTATAGTGCCGTTTCAGCGAATGCCTTGGCCGTCCCCAGGGCGCCATAAACCGCCCGCGCGGAAAGGACCTGAGATTGGTGTGCCTTGTTATTTGGAGGTACAAGGTGCATTGAAGCACATCAGGAAGTTTACGAGATCCTGACTATTTTCCCAGAGAAGAGAGTTATAAAATGAAGAAGTCAGCAGCAGAGATGAATTTCTGCAAAGATATGACCACTTGCCTTCCTGCTAGCAAGGGCGAGAAGGATGGCTGCTGTAAAACATGACCTGGATACTAAGATGTGTGAGATGTGTTATTTTGATTGACTGGAAGATTGGGATGCGCTTCCCCACCGGGGGGAAAATCCCTAAAACTAGACTAGGAGAGGCTTCTCACCAGAAAAGGCAGGAAGGGTTAACTGAGGTGGTTTCTGCACAGCCCAAATGTAACAGGATGGGGAAACTATTTATCCCATTTTGGGGGAAAAATTTTCATAGGGCTTCTCCCCAAAATGAGTTCAGCCCATTATATTTTCCCCAATCCTGATCTTACAAAACCACTAGCAATCTTTTGGGAGAAATTAAAGGAGCCATAGAAACCTGGAGTGTTTGCAGTCACTTCTTGGAGGGGGGAATCTCCAGTGCGAAAGCAAACAGGGAAAACTAGGTTCATTAATGACATGTTACACACGTTATTAGTGTGCTGTGTTGAAACCACAAAGATTGGTACCATTCGCACATCTTTGTTCAAATGCTGGAGGTTGTGGAAGGTTCTATCTTCTTCTCAGTTGAGGCACCCCAAATTGATCCTTGATTTCCTCTTCATTGTTTTGAAGGGCACCCTCTTGAAAGCCAAAGTGCAGTGGTGATCCCTGGGATAAGTTGCACAGAGTGCATCTGATCATCCATGTCCAGGGCCCATTCCAGAATGGAGGCAGAGTATCACTAGAATGCATATAGCATTTGCATTCTCCCAGCATCATTATATGCATGATGTAATCATATCCTTTGCTCCAAGAGATACTTCTTCGAGGTAATGTGAACTAGGGGTAGGCTGCCTGCTGCATCCGAGCACCATGTGTAGTTTGGAGGTAAGGGCAGAATTGAACACTGGGCCCAGCCAGACCAAGCCCAGCTTTAAATTGTGGGCTCTGCCTCTGAGGTGGATGTGACTGAGGCTGCATTTTAAAGCTGAGCTAGGCCTGACTAAGTCCTGCTTCAAATTATGGGCTTTAAAGCCTGTAGTTGAATGCTGGACCTGACAAGGCTGCAGGTAAGAGAGGGAGAGTCGAATTCAAATTTCATAACTTAAACCAGTCCCAACCTTGGGAAATTGGGGTCTCATGTCTAGTTATGGAACCCTTTTCCATAAAAAGACCATTCCACGTTGGTGGAAAGTTGATGGAAAGTCTTCCACTACCTGAATATATAACCATTTCACAGGCTCCCATTTTCCTCCTTGATACTCTGTGACCTTGAACATCTGCTGCATGGATTCCATACAATTCTCAAGCCTCTCACACACCTTGAATTAGGTAGCATCACTGTAATAGCATTTTCTCTGCCCTGTGCTCTAGCATAATATGTAGCAATAAAATATTTCCTGTTTTAAGAGAGCAGACTGTGATTAATATCTTACCTGTGTGCTTTAGATTACTCTCTCATGCTTAGACATGCATGCATGGAGGAAGAGCTGGAGTAATTGGGAAACTATGCCTTTTGTACTTGCCCGGAGATACCCATTGCAGTGTTCCCCAAGTTACTGAAAAGGTGGGGGGCTCAGTTCTTAACTTTGGGTTGTGGCACAACGAAGAGGTACACACTTTATATGTACATGAACACGCAACACTTGCATAAGGAACATATAGATTCAGTGCAGGTTTATGACATGTCTTGCACACAAGATTGTCTTCAATTTTGAATTCCTTAAGACTTGTGTTTTTAAAATAGTTTGAAATGAGAGAAGGGATGGAGGCATTTCCACATTTCCTGTGCTAACATTTCTAATTTAACAGCAGTAACCTTGAATCCAAAGGACTGCCTCTGCTAACCAGCTTGAAAAGCTTCATACTTCATACAGCATTTTCTCTTTTTATGGTTCTGCTCACAGCCTGCCAAAATGGGGGCAGCTTGTTCTACCCATCACTTTTCAAGATACAATTTTCCTTTTGTATATTATCATCACATTCACATTTACACCAAACTGCAACCTATGGTAACTCCCCGATAGAGTTTTTTTCCCTGACTCTTCCAGCCCACTGCCATGACTTGAGGTATTTTTTCCTCTTATTTACCTTGTACCTTCAATTATAAGGACTAATCTAGTACTTTATTTATTCATTCATGTTTATTTTATTTTATCATATTTCTACCTTGCTCTTCCAGTCAAAGCCAGGCTCAGGGTGACTCACAAAAAATAAAACACAACACATTGAACTCCAGTAACAAATAGCCTAATGTAAAATCTTACATACACAGTCTCAAGATGGCTATTTCCACAAGGATCCTAGACCACAAACATAATAGTCTATACCACTCCACCTCCCAGTTTAATCCTTTTTACTAGAAAACCTTTCCAGGGGGAGAGATAGAGGGTTGCACAATAAAGTGCCAGTTGGAATTGGAAATGGGGGGGGGGGAGCAGCTTCAGATGGATAATATGAACTAATGGGTAGCCTCAACCAAAAGCCCAGTAGAATATCTCTGTCTTACAAGCCCTGCAGAACTGCGTAAGGTTCTGCAGGGCCCTGGTGTCAGCTGACAGAGAATTCCACCAGACTGCAAGGACTCCGGTTGAAGCCAACCTGATGTCCTTGGGGACAGGGACCACCAGTAGATTACTGTCAGAGGACCACAGTGTCCTCCATGGGCGATACGAGGAGATGCAGTTTCTAAGATACAAGGGCCCCAGATCATTCAGGGTCTTAAAAGTCAAAACCAAAACCTGGAGCATGATTCAAAATTCCACTGGTGCAGCTGTGGATGCAGATAATACAGATATTATATGGCCTCTCACTGTGACTGTCTGCAGATGACTTCTGCCTTATCTCACATTGATCCCTTAGGTCCCCTGGCTAGCAATGAGGTTGTGTGATTGTCTTACCTCACCAGGCAAGAATCTGATAATCTTTAGACCCTGGCCATCTGAGACCTTTGCCAATAAAGATTAGGATTTTCAATCTAACTATTGTCAGTCCATGGTATCCATCAAACTTTCCTCCTACATCTCATTTCAATCCATATGTTCTATAAGGTTTAATACATGTCTTCATTTATTTATGCCCTTAATTATTGTTATTGGAAAAACACCATTGTAGTAAAGCACAGTTACTATTTTTTATTATTATCGAAGGGCATGACATTGTTCTGTCAGTCATCAGACATATACTTACACCTTGCTAAGTTAGGACTAAAATGTGTATAATGAATGCAAGTTCACTTGGTATCCAAGTGTCAGAAACATCATTTGATGCAGCTTATTGTCACATTTGAAGAATGAAGCAGAGAAAAATTACACTCTAAAGGACAATTGATCCTCTATATTCTATTTTAGCAGGTAGTCTTTTTCAAGGGAACTACTTATTTAGACTTTTGTGTGTGTTTGTCAAAGCTCTTTCCTCCTGACATCATGGTGATTTTTTTACACAATGAAATTGAATGTATTGAATACCAAGGTGGAACTGAAATCCAATTTCCAACATATGTCTACCTGTGAACACCTCTGGGATTGAAGATTGAAGGTAGCACACCAATTATTTATAGGATTTTTAAAAAATCAGCAGCTGTAGACATTTTCAGATAGATTCAAATGATACATAATTGTATAATTGGCATTTTATGACTCCTGATTGGATAGAGAAGAGAACCCACATTGGTTGGCAACAGCATTTTGGAATCAAAGCACTACCCTGTGGGAAGATAGTTTATAGACTAGGGATTTGAATGCTACAGTGGGAATGCAAAGACCATTAATTAATTAATGGGAGTGGGTGGGATAAAATGCTGGTTTTCATTTTCTACCTGACTGAGTAAATGTAAGGATCCTACTTTGGAGCAGCAAGATGTCTAGAAACTCTTGACCTTGAATATAAATATGATATGAATAGGTTTTAGATTTTACTTGCTTTCCAGAGCACTATGACTCCTGGGGATGACCTGAATTTGATTATCACAGGTGTATGCATATTCTGAGAAGCTTTCCATAATGAAGTTAGGGAACATTCTACTTGTGCTTGTTTTTATTAGTGATATTATCACTTTATGGACATTTTGTGAACTCTGTTTTTGAGCATTTTGTTACTGTCAATGATTAAACATGGCATATCCATTAAAGTGCATTTTACTCCCTTGATGTTATATATAGTCTCAATTGTCACAGGTGATCTAGTGGTCCATCTATTTACTTATTATATGCGTTAAGGTGTTTCCCATTTTGTATTTCTGAAATATCCCTATTTGTCAGTTTGGCAAATGTACTTCACTCCTAGATAACTTCAAGGAAAAAGAATAAAATCTGTACAATTAAAATCTGTGGAGTAACATAGTTTTTGTTTAGGAATGTAAACAGAGAAACATAAACATTGAGTAAGAACCAGGCCTTGGTTGTCTTGTTATATAACAGAGGCAATAAGCAAAGAAAAAGGAATGATATCCTTTCCAACAAACATTCGACAAGAGCTAGAAAGTTTCAAGGAGTTCCCTGAACTCTTGAACTTGATCTACAGGAGTGCTTCCAGAACTGTTATTAACCTGCTGCGGTATTAAAGTTAATTTTAAAAAGAGAATTGAAAGGGATTGCTAAGTAATCAATTCCATCCCTAATGAAAACCCCAGCGGGTTGAAAGGGAGGCAATGCACATTTTAAACACCCCTGTGAATTTACAATCCTTTGACACCTTAAAGGCTTGTCAAAAATCATGGCTGCTTCAAAGGCACCTGTTTTCTTACAGCGCATTAAGGAATATAAGTTTGTCATTTTTCCCCTTTGTAGTTCTGCTGACTACTAAAGCTTTTACTCGAAGAAAATATCAGAGAAAAGAGATAACAGAAGCCAATGAAGGTAAATGCAAAATGCCTTTTAAAATATTGTGCACAATGCAAATCGAAATTTTCTATTAAATGTTCTTTATTAAAGTACTTTGTATGTAATGCCATATGTTGAATTTGTTTCATGTTAAGATAAAGACAAGAGGATATTATTCACTGCACCTTAAAGTATATTTAAATCCTTTTGAAACTGATACAGCTGACTGCTGGTGGGAACTCACATGATTTTTTAATGCATACTGCATTGGGAACTCAGCATTGGATACCAAAAACATGGGTTTTTTACTTTTCTTTCCTGTAACAATTAAGCACATTTACCCATATTGTGATGCCATTAAGATGTCTCCCTAATCATACAGATTTGAGCTAGAAAACACGTACAACAATATGCTGTTTCCAATGCTAAATATAAGTGTTGTTTCATTCTAAATTGTTTTGGGTTCAAACTAGCCAGGTTTTCAACTGGTACTAGAGGAGCCAATCAGAGACATCAACCGGGTGTGGGATCATGGGGCCCTCATGAGCACAAAAGCATGTGGGAGATTGGGGGCAACTGGGTGAAAACATGGGCTGGAATTATCCATTTACAATGAAACAATCAGCTAATCAGTAACCTAATCTCATGACCCACTCTGGAGGCACAGGTTATCCATAGACTTTACTGTGATGACATGGACTATTTCAGTGATACTAGCAGTGAGGAAGTTCACGGGTGAGGCAGGACTGACACAGTCTTGAAATGCATCATTGTAACAGGTTTGATCAATAGGATTTCTGAAGAGATTTCTGGTATGGCTTTATGCTTGGCTTTTCTAGACTTCCTGAAGAAGAGAAAGAATGGGGCAATTCTGTGACTCTTACCTACTGAAGAATAGGATGTAATAATTCTGTAAGAACTGCCACAATCACAACTAATATCTAGCAAGGAAATCCTGCTGAGTCCATACAACATAAAAGATAAAATCTGCTTCACTGAAACAGGACTGATGGTGGAAGTCAGTGATGAGGAGGTTTAGGAAGAAAATAAAATAAATGTGATGGTATGCTTAACACTGAAATTATCAGAATTCATCAGCACAAGAAACGTATGAATGGGGGAAAACAAGCTTCTGATGTGATGGAAGCACTTCCCACATATTGGCATGTGAATGTGTAAGATGTTGTCAAGTTACAGCTGATTTATGGTGACCCCATAGCAGGGACTGAGGGAGAGGGAACTGCACCGGGGCACGACCTGCGTGCGCCCTGCCCCCACCCCGATCTGCCCATGACCCGCCCTGGGGAGGGGAGTCTGGGGGTGATTTTCCGCCCCCACGTGACGCCAATGTTGTGCGCCCAGGGCGTGGCACCCTTCCTGCCCCATTGCAGCTTTGCCACTGCCCCATAGTGTTTCCAAGGCAAGAGACTAACAGAGGTGGTGAGTCATTGCCTTCCTCTTCTGGAATCCTATCAAAATACTAACCAGGGCTGACCCTGCTTAGCTTCCAGGATCTGATGAGATTGGCTTAACTGGTGGAAATTTTAAAAGGATTAAAGCACCTTGTATGTTGGACATTTCATGAGTTAACTTCTAGAAAAGAAGTTCTGTGGTGGAAAGGGAAAGGATGTGCTGTATTACCCAAGAAGATGAAGAAGAAGAGTTTGGAGTTATATCCCATCTGTGGAGAAACTGTATGTATTAGCCTGACTGAAGCCATTTTGAAATAAGTTCTTGCTGAAGTGGTTCTCAAAATAATTACGCATCTTTTGACTTCCTCCCAGCTCTCTCGACCTGATACAGAGTAGCAGTTGGCTGAAGGTCACAGCCCAGCTGTGTAAAGTTTTCCTAACCGTTGAAACTTCAACAAGCCCTTTCAAGTCCAGCACCTGATAACAATAATGAATCTTACTAACTGTTCTTGCTAATTGGCACTAACAATGATTGGTCTGCTTGAGCCACCTGACCTATGGCTTCTCTATAACTGTCTTTCCATATTGTATCAGTTAGCCTTTTCCCCCGCCTATAGCAGTAGATATGACTATGCTGTCAGTTTTGCCTGCTAGAGCTTATCAAGTATAATTTCTTTTCTTTTCTGCTTGCTTTGGAACTAAAAGCTATGCTACTATGGATATGTTTTATTTGCTGATTTTAATTGGTTCAATCATTTTGATGTTTCTAGCCCTTATGCAATTAACTATATGTGGGGTAATGTACTCTTGTATGTTGAAGAAAAGCTGTATTCAATAAACCTTAAAAGATATTTTAAGCAACTTTTTGCCTCTGAGTCATGTGTGCCCCCAAAATCCTGAGCCACGTTGAGAGGTGGCTGGTAAGCTGTATCTCTACACCATCTTTCTCTCCTGTAAGGAGACCCAAAGTGGCTTACAAGCTCCTTTTCCTTCCTGTCCCCACAACAGACACCTTGTAGATGGGGCTGAGAGAGTTTTGAAGAACTGTGACTGGCTCAAGGTCCCCCAGCAGCAATGTAGAAGTGCGGAAACACATCTGGTTCACCAGATAAGCCTCTGCCACTCAAGTGGAGGAGTGGGGAATCAAACCCGGTTCTTCAGATTAGAATCCACCTGCTCTTAACCACTACACTGCACTGGCTCTCTGGACCAAGACTCTTCTACAAGACAGAAAATGTTTGGGAAATGAACAAATAATAAACATTTGGTAGAAGTATAGTTATAATTGTTGAAGGCTTTCACAGCTGGAATCAGTTATCCGGGCTGTTTCTCTGTATGGCACATCTTGCTGTGACATACCTCTGAAGATGCCAGGCATAGATGTGGGAGAAACATTACGAGCAAAAACTACCAGTCTACTGCCACAGCCCAGAAAATCCACAGCAGCCAATAAAACCATAATTGCTTGGTTGTTGAGGAAAATGATTTTATTTTTTAAAAAATCTGTTTAAGTGAAATGGTATGATGGGAACACTTGGTGCCATTTTTCTCGCTTGGTTCTACAATTTGCTCTTGGGCACATTCACATTTCATTTTGATAAATCTGCCTTTCCAGTCTTTTCCCCATTCCTCCAAAAGGTGTAGCAGAGCAATAATAAAACCTAAGCATATAATCCCAATTTGAATTGTACTGCAGCACAGAGGATATGTTATTTATACTTTGTATATTTTAGTCTTTGTCTAGTTGTTGTATGTCATATGCTATTATTGCTATGTATAGTTTGTTGTACCTTTGTTTCTGTATATCTAGATTATTATTCACTTGTTTACTCATTTAGCACCTTATAAATAATGCTACACTCTTTGGTGTGTTGTCTTAGCTGTAGCATGGCGTGGTAGGTTTTGCTTAGGTTGTACTATTTTCCCTGTTCCTTTCATGCATCTTACTCCAACAAGTTCCCCAGTCAGTATCACCTTCCCAAACTATGGGGATAGTGCATACGCACACACAAGATATACAAGGGGACTGTTGCAACAAGATTTGAGTAACATATTTTAACCACTAATCCAGACATGATAGTAAAAATTCTTCTCTGAGCCACACAATTCCTCTTTTCTTCTTACTGCTCTTATTTTTCTACTGACACTCCAGGACAGCTGGTTGGCTGGTATGAGCCACAGAGTACTGGTATAGCAGGGAAACTCTTCTCATGTTTTTCTTGCACCAGCTCTGAGTTTTGTGCACAGATTAACAGGAGTTTCCTGAAACATTCTGTTTGAATCCCTTTGGGATGCAGTGCAGAAAGGGGTTAGCATGATAATCACTCATGTTCTGTTGATTTTGCTTGTTCATTAGGTTATGGATCAGTCAGCATAACGATCAGCACTGATCACATATTACATGTATTAGGCACATTGACTAACTGTCTATGATACTCACTAAGGTAATCCCACCTCCACAAACCTGAATAACCCTTGCTATGTAGGGCAGTACTTCTTCATGCTGGTGATTTGCCCAATAGACAGGAACAATACTTTCAAACTGCCCTGTTTGAGTCCTATGCTTAGTGCATTTCCTTTTCATCTAAGCATTGGAAAAGAAGTGGGAAGTGGTTGTCAATTCAAATGTCATACTTCCGGGAACATATAGATCACATAGGCTCCTTCCGCACATGAAGAATAATGCACTTTCAAACTGCTTTCAATGCTCTTTGAAGCTGTGCGGAATAGCAAAATCCACTTGCAAGCAGTTGTGAAAGTGGTTTGAAAATGCATTATTCTGCGTGTGCGGAAGGGGCCATAGTCAAAGGCAACCAGCTTTCAAAATGCTAATAAAAGTTAAGCAGATTACTGCTGTTACAGAGATCTTTCCTGTGCACTTTGACCTGTTCTGTGAGGCATTCCTTAATTTCTTCTAAACAAGAGAAGCCAACACTTAAGGCAATTGCTTTACTGCTGTCAGTAATATGGGTCTTGTCCTGGAACCAGTTTTCTAACCAACGAGTTTCCAATTGAAGAGTCAATGGGATGGCTCAAATGAAGGCTCAGTGTTCAGTCCATTATACAACTTTGGTCTAACAATGTTTTCCTTGTTCTGGCCTATACATTTATCTCCTTGAAAACTTTCCTTTTCTAAAGCTCCTTTTTTGTAGTCAAGATCAGATTCTGTACCAGGGATTGTGATGCACATATTAAATCAAACAGAGTTATTTGCCTTATTTCATCAATGTGCTTCCAAACGGAATGTTTTGTTGGACAGGGATTATATGCCTTTATTGTGTTAGTATTTATCTAACCTTGAACAAAAACTATTTTCAATCCATTGTTTTCTGAAATTTGCTTTTCCTGAACAGATTTACAATATATGTCCCCTTCTCTTGTCCTGCAACTTTTGATTAGATATTGCTGTTAAATGTAAGTTAAAATTTAACCTAGTCAACAGGTAGATGTTTAAGATTTATGCTGCCAGAAATTCCACAAAAGCCATCAGCAGATTAATTAGTTTGTCAATTAAAAAGATTGTCTGAGTGGATGCAGTGATCCAGTAGTGTAGTACTGAAGTACCAACAGATCTTTCTCTCTCTCTCTTTGCAACAAAATGATCATTTTAACCTGATCTCCATATTACAGCCTAATTCACAGTGAGGGGGAGGGGGGAGAGGTGGGGGAATGGACGAGGATGGTGCAGCTCCTAAGAAGAATGCAAAGGCATGAAAAGGTTAAAAAAAAGAAAGAAAACATGCTGACTAGCCTTAAAATTCCCTATCCAGCCCAAATGGCTATGCCTGTCTTTTTAGTGGTCACTGGTATAAGTCGATGCAAGCAAAAGAGGGAGTTCCTGGGCTGAAAGGCCTGAGAAAGTTGACTAAGGTTGGCTCCACCCTTAGGACTGCCCCAGTCAGTACCAGCTTGGGCTCCTGTGCCAGAGGAGTGCCAGTGCAGCAGCATTGTAGGCACCTGGGTGGAGCTGCACAGCTCTCTGGTGCTAGTGGAGCTGCACAGCTCTATGGCGCTAGTGACTCCTACATTGGCATGGATGTCACTTGTGCCACATGAAGTGGCAATGACAGTAGCATTGGGGTCACACCAGTTCCACAACCCTTTCACACACCCATAGATTGCTCTGCTAGTGAACCTAAAAAAACTTCTAAATATTCTTTATTGCAATTCAGTTATGCTTAGAAATACTAATATTTTGAGCCATCTTCTTTTGTAGGATGTGATGGGGGCACATCACAAAATTAAGCAACAATGCATGAACAAGAAAAAAAATTAAGACCATATTATTTATTATCTATCTTTTTTGTGTTTTAAGTGGGTTACCATTATTTTACTAAAACGTTTAAAGTCCTCAAATATTGATAAAACAAAAGGGAACTCCAGGGGTTAGCAGAATGTCCTGCCAACAAGCCTGTGAAGCACCATCCCTTTGAACATGTTTCATTCTGATTCCCTGTAGCTCAGCTTTGATATTTTACACAATTTTAGGGTGAGTAGGGTGAAGGAATGTAGGACTGCAGCATGAGACTAGATTGGAGAGAAACTTAACCTGTTTGGTTTCAAAGTGCATTTGTTAGCTGCCAAGAAAAAACGAATGCCTTACCATCTTTCACAGATTTTCAAGGATGGGATTTTTTCCCATGAAAAGGAGAAAAATAAGTATTTTTGAACTCTGTCCTTTAAAAAGTCTGTCAGTAATTGTGAGTCTGATATTTTCTAAACCAGGAATTTGGGTTAAAATTAGGAGTTATAGGAACACTAGATAGTGAGGGGAGGCCTACTCTGATATGTTCTAAACCTGGAATTTGGGTTAAAGTTAGGAGTTCAGGGGAACACTAGAAAGTGGGGGAGGCCTACAACCTCCATGTCCCACTTGTGACCTTTCTCGAGGCACAAGCCTTTTTCCTCTTCTTTGATCTGATCCATCAGGGCTCTTCTTAGTTTTGATATTCATATAATTATTGTACTTATCCCACATTTCTCCAATATTTCTGTACAATGATATATCATTAATAGTTTTGCTCTGGTTTCTCTTTTCTGTTAACACTAAACTTTCTGCTATGGATAGAATGTAAACTTTTGTTATTTCTTATTGGCAAAACTAGGATTTTAAGTTGGCCTTTTCAGGAGAGCTGCATGGTCCCTAAGGGCAATTTTTCAAAAGATTCTGTGAGCTGCACTTCTAAATTACTTGGCTTCTTTTGAAAATACCACCCTGATGCTGCAACTTGATATATAGACTGCACAATTGGTTCTACCTTTCCATCTGTCTAAGACATAATCCATTAATGATCCAATTTGCCTGCGTTCTATACCTCTCTGGTACTTGCATTTAAGCCCCATCTGTAGCATAAATTAGAGCAATAATTCATACAGAACCAGATTAAATGCTGTGTGGATGCTGTTCAGAGATCTGATCCAGGCTTACTTCACTTTCTTCTTAGCTGTTCTGTTTTTTCTGTCCTTACTTCTGATAGTATACTTCATATTTAAGATCATCTGCTGTTTCAATTCATTCCAATTTTGCCTTGCAGAATTGTTTTTAATAGGGAGAAACAAAGAAAAAGATTGTAAAAGAGATGACATATTATTGGATTAATTTTGTAGCATGTTATCTAAATCTGAGCTTTGTAAATTCTTCATGATACTATGTTGATTTGGATGAGACCATTGCACCTGACAAGAACTGATCCAATGGAAGTTCTCACTGATATGTTTACAGCTTGAGGACGATGTGATAATTTATGTAGGTGCCAATTAATATTGCAGCATGTATAACGATTACCACAACAAAACCAACCTACTTCCTTATGTTCCATACTGTTTAGTTAATGAATAACAAGTCCACTCCATTTAATAAAAGCCCTCACTTGACCAATTTTATTTTGACAGATTCAAGAAAATTCTGCATACCAGATATCAGTTTGGCTATCTATTCATGCAAGGCGGGATCTCTGAATTTCATTTATTTCTCTTCATACCACAACCTTATGTGATTAATTTCATATCATTCTGGACACTTATGGAGGATAGCCATTTGGGAAGCTCAGGAGGCTTTAGTGGCAAGGGGACAGTTTTGAAAAAGTGTGCTGTTCATGTTTTAACAAATAAATAAGACAAAACGAAAGGAGAAGGTGGGGAAGCATATTTTGTGAGCAGCATTCCAGTTATCATGGTTCTAAACTAATGATCTTCAAGTTTCCCTGATCTGTGATGCACTGGTCTCCAAAACAGTGGCAGGAAGTAACATGATTACACAAGAATCCCACTGGCTCCTAGATCAGGAAAACTTTAAATGCTACTTTTCTAAGCAATTTTGTGTTTGTACATACATACCAAATTGAATGTTCCAACACAGTATGGTGTTTTACATAAATCAGTTTTCTGCATGTTGTTCTCATTTGAGATCTGCTTATTGTCCATTCTGATCTTTAGCCCCACTCCACCCCCCACCACTGGAAAACTAAAGGAACTTTCCAAAGAGAAGACACTCTTTAAAAAGACAGTGTTGTTGAACTATATTTCTATTTCCTTTCAATTAAAACAATTGAGAAGCTCTGTACACTCCTGGAGATGATTAATCCTTTTATAAATTTTACCTTGCTTTGCTTGAACTGGCTGAGGGAGAAACTTCAGTATCATAAGTTCAATAGTTCTATTGCAGATGCTCTGAGGATCAGTCTACCTCCTTACTGATAAAAAGCTTAGAGACACATGTACAGGGTTTTTTTGTTCAAGGGTAGGAAACTGCCCTTTAAAAATTAAAGAAAACATGACATTTTTATGTGTGGAACACTATGATAAACCCCTGTTCATGACTGGCACAACATTCATTTAAAACATTTTGGCCCTTTCCGCACGGGCCATAAACAGCGCCCTGGGGACGGCAAAAACGCTGTCCCCAGGGAGCTGTTCGCACAGGGGGCGCAGCTGCTGCGCAGCCGCGCCACCCTCACACCTCCCGAGCGGTGCGAAGCCGCCGTTTTCTGACCTCACTTTCCCTTGGAGTTCTGCATTGTTTTCACCCCAAAATGTTTTATTTCCAGCCTCAAAACATTTTACATGAATCTTCTTTTAAAACTAAGCCCAACTTGCAGCTCTGTGCCAACTACTGCCTCTGAACCCCACATGGAGTGTGGAGGTAGCAAAGATGGAGCTATCAGGTAAGTGAAGGAAAGAGGGAGGGAGAGGTGAGGCAGAGGGGGATTCCCCCTTTTTTCAATGCCCATGGGCCTGACGTGGTCCAAGTGATGCCAAAAATAATTCTGCATGATTTGGGAGCCACGTTTTGCCTCCTTTTCAACTGCTGCCATTTTGCCTTAGTATTTTCAGAGGGTTTTCTTTTTTGGTTCGGCTTTTCCAAACGCAAAATCCATATAAGGCGGAATAGGTCAGGAAATCAAATGTTTACATATAGTTTTGGTAGACAAATCCCATATGATGTATGTGATAAGCTGATTGCAGAGGGGATCTGTGTTCATTTGTCCTTGCAAAATAGACTTATCTGAGGATTTGCTGAGGAGATAAAGGATTTTATTTTAGTTTGCAAGGGATACATTGTCATCTATCTCAGTACATGATGTCTTCAGAGAACTACAGAAGGTATCTTCAGAACTTCACTAACTAGTATTTCCCAGGAGTTTGGCTTTAACCTTATAAGCCACAGGAAACTGTACTATCTTAAGCAAGGATGTAAAGAGATGAGCCAAGCTGAAAAGTTAAGACACTAGAGCAGGGCTATGGAAAGGTATATAACAATATCTTATATTTGTGATGTATACCTTAGGTAATTCATGCAAGGTTCTTATTAGACTTTCATATAACAATAACATTATAACTATGATTGAAGGACTACAGCTTCCTTTGCCCATCAATAAATTCTACTCTTTTGTTTGAAAAGCAGAACTGATAAAATCCGTGTACTGAATACTTGAATATTTTGTAATGAATTAATTGAATAACTCTGCTTGTGAACAAATAAGCAATTTTTAAAATGCTCCTCTATCAGCAACTTTTGAAGTGTTACATTTTATTTGACATATCAATTTTGAACAATTGAATTCATGAATTACCTGACAAAACCCAGTATCACTAGATTTTGCTCTAGACAACCACGCAGATGGGTTTTCATGATGAAATCTATTAAAACTAAACAATATATTATTCACAAACATGTGTATGTGTGCATATTATGGAAATAGATGGTTTGTTGGGAAAAAAAGAATCTTGGCCTTCATTATATAGGTGATGGGTATTGTGAAAATAATGTAATTTTCTTCTCATTCTCTTATCATGATTTTAGGATCAATCATAAGCAGATCTACTTAGAAGTAAGTCTCATGTTATTTAATGGGGTTTATTGCCAGGAAAGTGTTCTGAAGATTGTAGCCTTCATATATCACCTTTGTCAGGATGTATACCTAATTTTTTTTTCATTATGAAAGCTCTGCAACCACCTTTACAAACACATGTTTCTTACAGGTCACTTTTGAGAGAGATGAAGAGAGCAATCTTAAGCAGGTTTGCTAGGAAGTAAGTCCCATTTGTTAGTGAGGCTTAGTCCCTGGAAAGTGATCTAGGGATTGCAGTTGTAGATTCCCTGTTGAGTTGACACAATGTCATACCCCTGCACAATGTGTGAAATGGCCCATAACCAATCATATAATGTCTTTACTATTGGCAATGGCACTATCATTACTGATTTTTTTTATTTTCAAGAAATAATCCTCCAAACTCAAAATCTTAATTTGATAAGTTAAGTAAAGAGATGTAGACAACTGTAGCAATAATTAAGCACATGGGTAATGAAAATGTGACAATCTTTAATTTTAGAAATGCTACTGAAGTTCTAAACACCAGCGTTAACTCAAAACAAGTTTTTGATGCCACTTCCCTTATGTGACTCAAATCCATGTCTTCATTTTCATGCTCTTTCTTTGCCAAATCTTGTCATCACTTTTAACATTATTTATGACTTTCCTTATATGGAAACACAAATGCACACATGGTGTAAAACCACTATAGTAAAGAATTTGAAATGGAATAAAATACATGGGAAAAATTGCTTAAAAGTTGGAAACAAAACAAAAATGGACAAAATAAGAAGGCTCACCATAATATACATAAAATAACCCCAAATTTCACTTTCTTTACAGCTGCCCATTGTTATTCTGTGATTGATGAATGCCATTCAGAGACCACTGGATCCTGAGTAAATGTCAGCTGCCTGTTGAACCTTGCATGATTTCTTTCTTGCTGGCAAATTTGGAATAATGTGTTCTGTTGCCAAATTCTCAGCACTTTTGGTTTCTTTATGCCATTACAGAGTTGGGTTTAAGTTAACGATGTTGTATTTTAATGTTTATGCTTTTGACTTTGCTTAAGACCTTTAGAGTCATAGAATCATAGAATCATAGGCTGTTTCCACATGGCCACGCTCGGGGGGTGCATCGGCGTATTTGAGTCGCAGGGCAGGGGGGGCGTGTTCCCTGGCCTTGGCAATGCGTCGGAAGGTCGGAGGGATGGTAAGGCGTTCAGAAAAGGGGGGAATAGCGCCTTCCACGGCAGTGGTTGGAAGCTGCTGTTTCCGAAAAACCTCATCCAGGGAGTGAGGTTTGGAAACAGCAATACAGCAGCAGCAGATGTGCGAACCCCTCCACCAAGATGCTGTTTTTAGCATCCCTGGGATGCTGTATTCCGCCCGTGCGGAAACAGCCATAGAGTTGGAAGAGACCACAAGGGCCATCAAGTCCAACCCCCTGCAATGCAGGAACACACAATCAAAGCACTCCCGACATATGCTTATCCAGCCTCTGTTTAAAAACCTCCAGAGAAGGAGACTGCACCACTCTCCGAGGCACTGAATTCCACTGTCGAAAAGCCATGGCGGTCAGGAAGTTCTTCCTAATGTTTAGGTGGAATCTCGTTTCCTTCACCTTGAATCCATTACTCCGTGTCCTGGGCCCTTTCTGCACGGGCACTAAGTGGGGGTGCATCAGCATAAACTATGCCGATGCACCCCCCGGGACTGTTCGCATGGACAGTCCTGGTAGGGGTGCAGGTGACGGCGCAGCCTTCACACAGGCTGCGCCATCCCCGAATGCCTTACCTTCATCTCCTGGATAGATAGATAGATAGATAGATAGATAGATAGATAGATAGATAGATAGATAGATAGATAGATAGATAGATAGATAGATAGATAGAGAGACAGACAGACAGATACAGACAGACAGACAGATAGATAGAGATACAGATAGATAGAGAGACAGACAGACAGACAGATAGATACAGACAGACAGATAGATGGCAGGCAGGTAGGTAGGTAGGCAGGCAGGCAGGCAGGCAGGCAGGCAGGTAGGCAGGCAGGTAGGTAGGTAGGTAGGTAGGTAGGTAGGTAGGTAGGTAGGTAGGTAGGTAGGTAGGTAGGTAGGTAGGATAGATAGGTAGGATAGATAGATAGATAGATAGATAGATAGATAGATAGATAGATAGATAGATAGATAGATAGATAGATAGATAGATAGATAGATAGATAGATAGATAGATAGATAGATAGATAGATAGATAGATAGATAGATAGATGGGAAAAAACAAAACAAAGAAAAAGGGCTTGGATATGATTTTCAGATAACATAGCCACAGACCTTGATTCAGAATGTTTCTGCTGAAAACTTTTTGGAAGTGCTGGACTATAAAATGAGAAGACCAGATCTAAGATGGGCTAATCAGAATCCTATCCAATGGGAATAATTCCCATGAAATCAAGTAGGGAGGACTCTAAGGCTGAGTCCGCATGGGCCAAAAACAGCGGTGTGAAAACAGTATAAACCTTTTTACACCATTTTCACACCGTTTTCACACTGCTGTTTTTGGCCCATGTGGGATCAGCCTTAGAGTCCTAGTTGAAGGGCCTCAGTATTTTGGCTGCTATGTCTCTGCAAACATTTGTGTGTTTGGGACAATTATCATCAACCCAAAAGGGCTCCTATCAGCAAAGAGAGATAGACCTGTCCCCAGACTTAGAATAATTTATTATTTTAACTGACTATGACAGGTAATTAGGAGTAGCCATAGGTAAATAGATAGAAATACTTAGTAAGGTAGTTCAACACTGTAAACATAGGAGTGCCTCAGCAACAAAGTGTCAGCGGCAGTGCTATAGTATCTTAGAAAATGTACAGAAGTGAGCTAAGGTAAGCACTTGAGTAGTTCAATATCAGGATGACAAAGAGATCCCCTTTCTTCTTAAGCCTGTGAGCATTTGAGAATTGAGGATGGGAAGTGGGTGCCACTAGAAAATGTCTGTCATGTGGAGCAGTGACACAATGGTTGCCATGGTATACTGGACCAATCACATGTTATGAACTGCCAAGCCAAGCCTACTTCTGCAGTGGAAGCAGGGTTGCCTCCTGGCCTCCTTTGGGTTTTCCTGCTTCAATGTGGCAGAGAAGCCTGGACGGAAACCTTGAGTTGGGGAACAGATTTTTTGCCAAGAAGCAAATGAGTACAGGAAAATCTACTGGGAGTTGCTATGGCACTTAGGGGTGCTGCTTTGAAGATCATTGTCACAGTCAAGAGGCAAAGCTTTCCTCGAGCTGTAGCACTTTAGGGTGCAAGGTCAAAAAGTCACATGTCTCACAAAAATAATCCCTGTGTATAGAAAAATAGTGTTTTACAGAAAGGATATACTGAATTGTTCTGTCCACCATGCTAGTTTTATGTTAACAAATACTTTTGTATATATTGAAATATAATCCTCTTCCTGTATTCTGAAACAGTACATTTCAGAATAAGCTTTACTATTTTGTTGTACAATGTATACAGTGGTCCTTGTTTCCAAGAAGATTAGTTTAGGATTAGGGTGTTAATTTATCACATCTAGCACTTAACTTCTCAGAGTTGGTGATGGGATTGCTTTTGAGTTTAAATCCAAGAATATTAAAGTGTGGAAAAATATTGCTTTCTGCTTTTATCACTCTATTGGTGGGGTGAGGTTACCCCCAGTTTTTTTTTTAAAATATCAGATATTTCTGCAGAGCTGGTACATTTTTCAGCTTTGTAGAAAGATCTGCATTGTCTGTTCATGGCTCCAGTCTCTGGATTTAAATATTCACACATTGAGAGTTAGATACATTAATTATTATTTTTTTAAAAAAACCTTTATGGGTTTTTTTTGCAGTACATTAAAAGGATATAAAAGTTACTCCAGAATGTGTGATGTTGAGAATGTTGAGATTTTTCAATGTGATCTTTTGAGCGATGGGGTGATTGGAAAACAAGCTATGTACTAATTATAGAATCAGGGCAAATATTTGGCTGAATGTACATTAAATTTCCTTTAGGTTCCTTTTCAAGTCAATTTTTTTAAACATAATTGTATGTTGATTTATCTATAGTCTTTTCCAATCATTTCACTTCTACATAAAATCTGAACCTTCATGCACTGGATGAAATGGCATATTGGAGGCATTTAATTTAGATTACACTTAACCAAGCCAAAAGCATGAAAATGCCACCACGCAATTGAGTGAAAATGATCTTTCACAGAGAATTGTTCAATTACTACTAAAATGAGACTGGGGATAATGCTTTTTTCTATAAACCTTGAAGAAAATACATCTGTTTAACACCTTGCTTTTTCTGACATTCAGAGTGGTATTTGCAACTCAAGACTATCTAGGCACAAAATTACATGTGGCAACAATGGATTTTTGTCAGAAGATTGCCTTAATTATTATGGATTGCTGTCATTTATTTATTACAGTTTTTTTCCCCACAGGGGAAAAATCACATCATATTTGGCTTGGCTATTGCTACTACTAGATGTTATTCTGTTGTGCTGTCATTCAACCCTAAATTTTTCTGTGTGGACAACATAGTCTGGGAAATAAATGAATACACTAATGCAATGTTCAGTTATGTGTAGATTCAGACAGATTAGGGGATGACCAATTATTTCTATAGTGAGTGCACACAATACACATGAATATAAGAAGAGTCTTACTGGATCAGGCAAGAAGTCCATCCAGTCCAGCATCTTGTCTCATACAATGGACAATCAATTACTCTGGAAGACTTTTGTGTGTTGCCTCCTGAAATTGGTATTTAGAGGTTTACTACCTCTGGATGTGGAGATTCCCTTTAGTTACTCTGGCTAGTAGCCATGAATCTGTCTAATTTCCATTTAAAGCCATCTCTTTTTAGAGTCCCACTGCATTCTGTAGCAGCAAATTCCCCATTTTAACCACTCATTTAAGTAAGAAGTATTTTCTTTTGCCCATCAACTTGGTCAGATGTCCACAAGTTCTAGTATTTTGGAAGAGAGAGAAAAAAATCTTACTGTCTGCTGTTTACCCTGGGCATAATTTTATAAACCTCTACAATGTCCTCCCTTAGTTGTCTCTTTTCTGACTGATCAGGAACAGACTCTTCAGGCTTTCCTCACAGAAAAGGTGCTCGAACCTCTCAATCATCTTGGTTGTCCTCTTCTGGACTTTTTCCAATGGTCCACATGGGCTCAGTAGACCCCTGCTTCTTCTGCTCCCCCTGTACACTAGAGAATAACAGGAAGTGGGATTCCATGCCTATTCATATTTTCATCCTGCCATCCTCATCCAGCACATTGGAAATTACTTGGTCAAGAGCAGTGGCTCTCAACCTTCCTAATGTCGCAACCTTTTAATACAGTTCCTCATGTTGTGGTGACCCCCAACCATAAAATTATGTGTGTCTTGGTTCCTAAGACCATTGGAAATATATGTTAAAGGGTTGTTCGACCCCCAAAAGGGTCGCGACCCAAAGGTTGAGAACCGCTGATCAAGAAGAACAGCAGGGTGAGGAAGTTCCTCATTATTACCTGGTGTACTGTCTGTGAAATTGTACATGCTAGTGGAGAGGAAGGAGGAAACAATCTGTCTTAAATTCTACATTCTATGTTTTGTTTTAATTTTGTTTCCAAGTGCTTTAGATTGCTGATGAATAATTCTGTCTAGCTTTAGCATTTGTCATCTAAACCAATCCTTGTGACATGTTAAATAAAACTTCTTTGATAATTGTTTATGGATTATGATAAGTAAATTATGATCAATATCTTATATAATTTCTTTAATTTGAAGAGGATATTAGCTAGTTTGGCTTCACAACTACCATATTCTTTTTTGTTGTTGATCAAAGATTGAAAGGCAGTGACAGAATGAATAAGACCATACAACAGTGATGTAGGTGAAAGTTTTTCCATGTGCCATGTGCAAATGAAATTCTTCATCAAAGAGCCAGTGTGATATAGTGGTTAAGAGTGGTGGAGTCTAATCAGGAGATTCTCCACTGCTCCACATGAGTTTCAGACTCTAATCTAGTCAGCCGTGTTTGTTTCCTCACTCCTACACATGAAGTCTGCTGGGTGACCTTGGGCTAATCACAGATCTCTTAGAACTTTCTCAGTCTCACCTATCTCACAAAGTGTCTGTTGTGGGAAGAGGAAGGGGAAAAGTTTGTAAGTGATTTTGAGACTCCTTATGGTTGAGAAAAGTGGAATATAAATCCAAACTCTTGTTCTGTTGAGTCATGCCATGTCTCTATTCATTTTCTTTGATTCTATATGACAAAAATCTTTATCTGTTACATCAGTGGTTCTCAACCTGGGGGTCGGGACCCCTTTGGGGGTCGAACGACCCTTTCACAGGGGTCGCCTAAGACTCTCTTCATCAGTGTTCTCCATCTGTAAAATGGATAAATGTTAGGGTTGGGGTCACGACAACATGAGGAACTGTATTAAAGGGTCGCAGGATTAGGAAGATTGAGAACCACTGTGTTACATCATTCCATTGTGAGCCTTTGAGGGGACCCAAAATATTTGATCATTATGCTATTGAACAGAAGAGCAATCACAAAATCTCTCTCACAACATGAAACCCATAGAATCTGTTGTTAGTAAACTGTAATGTATCCTAAATGTCTATTTATGAGGAACTGTGATTAATTAAAAAGAAAACCAAGCTGTGTTATGTTTTATGGGTGTGTAACAGTTATAATGTGAAGTAATACTTTTTTTGTATAATCATGAAGGTACTTCTTTATTCTTAACATTCTGCATTCAGTTTTTTCTAATGTTTCTCACTTTTCCACTTTTGTGTTTAATTTTTCCTCTGCTTTGAAACACCTTTACACTTTTAAAATTTGCTTTCTTTTTTTGGTTTAACACCATCCTGTTCATTTCTTTTCTACTATATATTTTTCTTGCTAGCAGTCCTTTGATTTCTACTAAAGTTTGATTTAATGCTCCTTTCTCACTCTGTCTTTTTCACACTATTTCTCCATTATCACATCTAGCGTCCATTCATACAGTGCCTATTCTCTTTGCTTTACCAACTATATTTTTCTTCCTTGCAGAATTCCTACTAACATGGTTACACACACATTCTTTCTCACAAGAGTATATAGACACTCTCTGTTATGAGGATGCAGGTGGAGCAATATGCTCCCATGAGGGAATGTCATAAAAATACCATGGGAAAAATGGTCTTCTTGGGAAACAGCTTTAATTCCATATTATGATATGGAAAGAACTGGTTTTAAATTGTAAGATGGGTTCAAAGTTCATTGTAATACATAACCTTTGTTCAACCCATTAGAAAAGTCAAACAGATGAATTGCCAGAGTACACAAGGACAGGTAGGGAATAACTCCACTTGATTCTTCATCATAGTACTAGGGTCTGGATAATGCATTTTGGGGAAATTTCTCTGCTTGTCTTGTTCCAGAATATAAGAACAGAAAATGGTGAACTTACTGAAGGAAATTTGGTTCTTCTGACACCCAGTCCTGTGTAGAGCAAGGTAGAGTTTTCCTTTCTAGTTTATTAAGCTGTAATAAACAGCATTGTCTGAGAAAATACTGGTACACAGCAGATGCATTTCTGTCAATATAAGGGTGAACTCTATTGAAATACTGGGTATTGCCAGAAATTCTGAATGAATCAGAAAATTAACCTATATTGTATTTGGGTTATGCTGTTCTGTTTTAAGAAAATGATGAAAAAGTAGCAGTATGGCCCAGGCTAACCCAATCTTCTCAGATCTCACAAGCTAAGCAAAATCATTGCTCATTAGTCCTTGGACAACAGACCTCCAAGGAAATCCTGAGTTACTATGCAAAGGCAGGCAATAACAAAGCAGGCAATAACAAAGCTCTGTTTGCCTCTTGCATTGTCTCCTTCCATCCTCCATGACAATTAAAATGAAAGTCAGGAGAAGCTAAGATGATTTTGAAAATGTCATAGCATGGCAGAAAAAGTGAGCAGCTGAACCAGATGAACTACTAAATAGTGGATGAAAGGCCACCTAATAAATGTCTGCTGGCTAGAAATTTTGGCTGCTGGCTAGAAATTTCAGGTTATGGCACAGAGCTGTGTCTCGAGAGAAGCAAGGAGCCTAGGGAGCCAGCAGAAGCAGCCTGAAGTCCAAGAAAGCCAAGTGACATCGATTCAGAGTCAAGAAGTCCAGTTTGAGGGGCAGAGTCCACAAAGTCAGCACAGTAGGAGGAAGTGATGCAGCAGTAAGCTTGCTTTGTTGTGTCCAGGCCAGTGTGGTGTGCAATCCTCTCTGATACAGGGCTTCCCAGGAACCTAGCCTTCATCCTATGAGGAATCTGATTCCTCCTGCTGATGGAGATGCCTTCTCTGAGCCAGCAAATACATATTTTTCATGTTAGCGTACAGCAGATCTCTACAGCACTGTCTCTGATGATAAAATAGTTAAGGTGAGCTACTTGTCTGAGGCACCTCAACTGGGGCTGGTTGATTGGCCTGCTTCTGAGGGCACTTCAGGCTCTGAGTCCTGGCTAGTTTGCTCTTCATCCTGCAGGAGCTCTGCCTGCTCTGGGCTCAGCCCCTGTTGGTTCTCAACCTGGTCTGAGCTTTCCTGGCCCTGGTTTTTCCTGAGAGCTCCTTGCTCTTCAGGGGCAGCCAACAACAATAAGGTTGTCAGACTCACACCAGGGTCAGGGGAACCCCTGATTTGGGCCCATTCCCCCAGCAGGGGTCTTACCAAGCATACAATGAGGCTTAGGCCTCAAAGTTCCAATCAACAGGCAACAATGAGGGGGTTATCTGGGCAAAACTCTATGGTAAAAACACCAAAGATCCCCCCCCCCAAAAAAAGATATTAGAGTGTGTCCCTTGTCACACAGGTGAAATTGAGGCCTGGGCCTTGTTGTCCAGCAAGATATTTCCCACACTCCTTTCCACCAGTTACTGGGAAGGGGGACCTAGCAAACTTACCACCTGAAAATACTAGAATTGCTATACACAGGAAGATAATGGCAAACTATTTCTATTAGTATCTTGTCTTGAAGTCTCTTGTCTCTTGGCTGCAACTTGATGGCACTTTACACATTACACATACAGGTAGCAACTAGTTTCAACACAAGAGAGCTCATGCTATCTACAATTCTAACTACTATACAACACCAGGTCTCCAATCAGGAATCTAACCAGTATCAGTACTATGTTAATTTAGAATACTGATGATAAACGTTTTAGCATTATAAAAATCATAATCATTCAGTTTTAGAAAAAAAGAGAACTATCAGATATGCATGAATGGGTTAGGAAAATATGGTACATGAAGCTCATGAATGAAACTGTTGAGTATCTACAGGAGGAACATATAGGCAAGAAATGTTTGCAGAACAATCCTATTGATTGATTTATCTAGAACTTGATTCCAATAAGTGATGTTTAGCAACAGATTTTACTTTGTGTTTCATAGAATATTTATTGGGTCTTTCCCCCATCCTCACTGAAATATGATAATTGCATATATTTATTTATATATTAAAATAAGGTTCAGAGAATCTTCCCCAACTCTGGAGCAACAGGAGAGCCAACAACATTGTATGCAAAATACAATTCTATCTATAGTGCATAGCTCTATTCCAGCTCTTTAGTCCATTAAAATTGTGATGAATATTGAAGCAGACCTCCAAATTCCTTGCAGTCCCTTTAAGTTACAAAGCTGAGAGAGTTAACTGTATACTTCTCATTCAAGTCATTAATGAAAAGGGTTTAGCAGTGATCCCTGTGGCTATAACTGAGTGAATCTTTCCATTCTGATCCTTGCTTCCTCCCCCACCCCCAGCACCTAAATAGATATTTTCCAATAATTTCTTGTAGTTGAAATATTCTCAGTTTTGTTATGTGGATCTTATAAGCATAAGCATAAGCATTTTATTGTCATTGTGCACGCACAACGAAATTTACAGCAGCATTCCTCGATGCACACAATTTCAGACTCATACAATTTCAGACTCATGCAATTTCAGACTCATACATCATCATCCTCCACCCATCCCTACATAGCCCCAAATACATCAATATGAAGCAGCGGAGTTTAGCATAGCCACAGCTCTAGAGTAGAAGCTGTCTCTAAGCCTCTTTGTCCTAGTTCTGAGGGTTCTGTATCGCCTTGCCAGATGGTAGCAGTTTAAAAGAGAGTGTGCTGGATGAGACGGTCCCTAGGAATATTTGGGCTTTATTTAGACTTCGGCATTATAGATTTCTTCCATGAGGGGAGAGGGCACGATAATCCTTTGTGCAGTATTGATCATTCTTTGAGCTTCTTTTCCTATTCGCCATCAGGCAACTGGAGAACCATACACAGATGCAGTAGGTTAGACGCCTCTATAGCACAGCGTAAAAGGACACCAGAAGTTTTCCATCTAGTTGTTGCTTCCTTTAAGTTCCAGAAAGTACAGTCTTTGCTGGGCTTTTCTTTAACCAATCATGTAGTCTGTACTCCCAGGTCAAATCCTTCTTAATCATGTTCCAGGAATTTAAAACTAGCCACCCGCTCCACTTGATCTCCATTTATAGTCAAGGGCTGAATTTCTGAGCTATTCCTTCTATAGTCCACTATGAGCTCCTTTGTCTTGTTAGTGTTAAGAACCAGGTTATTTTCCCTGCACCATGAGAGCAGTCGGTCCACTTCATTCCGATAGGCAGACTCATCCCCTCCAGAGATGAGCCCCACCACCGTTGTGTCATCAGCAAATTTGATAATGGTGTTACTATGATAGACAGGAGTACAATCATATGTATAAAGGGTGAACAGTAAAGGGCTCAACACACAGCCCTGTGGCGTTCCCATATTTAGAGTAAGAACTGAGGAAACCCGATTTCCCTAGTTATGCCACTAGGTCAAAAACCTTGCTTAATGAAGCTGCTTTCCTTGTCCATGAAACACGTTGCTTCATTAAAAAATGAAACTACTTTGATCTTGCATAATCTTCCAGATACAGAAGTTAAACTTAGCGAGACAGCGCAAGTCCATACAGAAGAAGCACAGTCCAACAACATTATTTTTTTCATCTTTTTGCTTTTTCCATTCACTTTTTAACTTTCCTGCATAGCAGTGTACATGTATACTGTTGCTTTGTTTTCAAATGGTATATTCTAAAATATTTTGCTTCTACCTGCAAGAAAATGTTGTAATTGTATTAAAATTTGTGTGAGTTCTGGAAATAAACTCTGGTATATCTGTGGAGGCAGAGCTAGATCCTCCACATGTTATGGGTTAGAGCCAGCATGCCATCTGGAGCAGCAGTGGTGTAGTGGTTAAGAGCAGGTATACTCTAATCTGAAGGAACTGAGTTTGATTCCCTGCTCTGCCACTCTAGCTGTGGAGGCTTATTTGGGGAATTCAGATTAGCCTGTATGCTCCAACACACACCAGCTGGGTGACCTTGGACAAGTCACAACTCTATGGAGCTTTCTCAGCCCCAGCTACCTCACAGGGTGTTTGTTGTGAGGGGGGAAGGGAAAGGAGTTTGAAAGCCCCTTTGAGTCTCCTGCAGGAGAGAAAGAGGGAATATAAATCCAACTCTTCTTTGTCATCTGAGGGCTGAGTAAACACTGCTTATATAAAATAGTGATTCCCAGTGTAGCTCCCATGAGCTCCGTGGTTTCCCCAAATGGATTTCCTGGCATCTATTTGCTTCTTCAGCAAAGCACTTCTTGCTGTCTGAGGGTGGAGCTTTTTGGGGGCAAGTTCTCTAACCATAAACCACACTGCACTCCTTTTGGCTGGGGTAAATGGATCGGCCATAGCCGTATTTATTACTAACAAAAAACAGAAGCATGAGGCGCAGCATGGGTCTTGATTTGATCGTATCAGCATCACCGTAGAGCGCCAGTGGGCGGATGCCTCATGCTGGAGCTCCGCCCCACCATGGGGCTCTGCTGGGCGGACGCTCCTGGCAAGAGTTGCTCCCTGGTCGGCAGGGCAGATGCCTCTTGCCAATGTTTGCCATCCCTAGGGGAGGGGTAGTTCCCTAGCTCCCCCCTTCTGCCCTTCCAAATCAATACCCATGCGTGAAACCCGCCAAACGTTTCTCACAACCCCAGCCAATCCCTCAATGCTGTTTGTATGTTATGCAGCCACAGATCCATGCCTGGGTCAGACAGGTGGACCCCATCATCCCTATACAAGGCCGTATCCCGAAAGGAGATGTTGCTGTGAGCTATGCATATCCCTCCAGCCGCTCTTACGAATCGGGACACCGCTCAGCAAATCTTCCGTCTGGTTACGTCAACCCGGCCCAGGGCCCTGGCCCAACGCCACACCCGCCTTTCCAGCAGTTGAGACCAGAAGACCATGACCCCAGGCAGGAGCAGAGGCACTGCCCCTAAGCCTGCCAGGATGTCGTGGAGGAGCTGTATGCGCTTAGTCTCAGGCAAGTCATTCTCTCCCAGCTGCAGAACGCTGACTTGCGGGGTGCCAAGGTGCTGGTGGTGTTCCCAGAGGAGCTGCAGCAGTGACGCCCATCGCATGCCTCAGAGTCCCAGCCACTGGATGGTCGCTTGCGGTTGCAAGCCTAGAGACTCGCCCCATGGTGAAGTTTGCATATCAGGTATTTCAGAAAGATCCAGGAGGCATCACCATATGTTTTCAAGCAGCACCCACTCAGATATAGCTGACTACATTGTAGGAGGATGCTTAGCTTGTACCCACCCAACTTTCTGAGATTGGCCTCAGGAATACATCGCAGTCATTTTTATCATTGTTCTACATGTCTGTTTCCCATCCAATACAGGCTCAACAAGATTGCGGACCCCTAAAATTACAGAGCCGGTTAAAATTGGGGGGCAGGTTTTTATCAGAGCCCATTCCTTTTCCATTTTAGTTCCCACATTATGGATTAGGCTTCGTGAGGAGATAAGCATGTCTGCCTTTAGAAATGTTCAGCAAACACTGCAAGTTTGTTTTGTTTGCCAGGGCTTCTAACAGACTGTATACAACTTTTATGGTGAGTAGGGGAGGTGAGTTGTGATTTTTAATTGTGATTTGTAAGCTGCTTTGAGTTAAAAGGAAAAATAGTACATAGATATATCAATAAATAAAGAATAAATAAATAAGATGTGAAGCTCTTCCATATGCTTACTAGTTCCCTGTCACATATGTTGATTATATTAGGACCCCATAGATCACAATAGAATAGTGACTGCCACAATCATAAAGCAATATATTACATTCAGTCACATAAGATAACTCAAGAAATGAACCATGTTATATATCTGTGTTTCATGGTCAAAGAATCAAGCATGTAGAAAACATTTGGCCTTAGGAAATACTGAGAGAAGTTCTAAGGACAATTGGTGAATCTGAAGCAGAGAATTCAACATAAATGTAGGTCTAATAGCTCAAAAAAGTGGGTGAAATTTAGCAACAGATTAGCTAAGATGACATGTGTACATTATAAAGTACATGAATTAAACTTGTAGTCTCATATATAAACACATAGAACAAAGATTCTTTCTCCTTGCACTCTCTTTCCACACACACACGCACACACGCACACGCACACGCACGCACACACAACACAAACCTTATCCTAGTAGCCTCAACAGTAAGAATAGCTGGAAAATTAGAAGTGAATTGAGACAAGTTGTTAAGGTACTAATATCATGGATCTTAGAGATGGCCTGATACAGTGGTCACTGCATCCCTCCACCCTTAGGTGACATGACTAATAATTAATTATTCAGGAGTTTTGCAAGGATAATTTTTTTTTTATTAATGGTGCCCCTGAAAGTTTTAATTGCATTCCACATTCTACTTCTGATCTTTGAAACTGGTTGTTAAACTAACAAAATCTGTGTCTTGTATCTATGTAGATTGGTAGAGTGATGCCTGACAATCTGGCCACTCATGCCAATTATATTTGTTTGAAATAAATTCTATTCTGTAATACTGAATTGGTACATCTGTTGAAATTTTCAGTGTCTCAATCTTGGCAAGTAAACCATGTTCACAAATGTACCAAAAAGTGTTATGGGGATTTTTTAAACAGAAAAAATTATTTTCCTGTACAATAAAGCCTTAAAATTCAGAGTAGGCTGGAAAGGCGGCGGGGGGGGGGGGGGTTGCTGGGAAGGGGGGAGTAGAAATGGACATATTGTGGATTCAGTATTAATTTTCCTACCCAATTTTCCCAGTGTTTCTGTTTTTAAAACAACAGGCTTGTTGCTTTTGCCTTTTATTCCAAATTATTCTGTGTTGATTTTTGTGTAATAGCTGTATTCTTCTGGTAGAAGAATTGAGCAGCACCTGTATTTCTCAGGCTGTGGAAGAATTGTGTAGCAGTGTATTATAAGGCAACATACTGTGGCAGCAGAGATCACTAAGGCCTTGTGATAGAGGTTTCTTAATTTAATCATAAAAGGCCTGAGGCAGGGCATTCTCAGCAAGGGGTGCTCAGCTTGAAGAATTTATTCCCAGCCTCAGCTTGGAAGAGGCTGACTTTGCAGGTATTCTTCAAGGCTTGCTTATTCTCTCAAACTTCGGGACGAGGGGGGGGGGGACCTGATTTATGGAGAGTGTGAGATTGAGAGAAATCACCAGGATTTTTTTCCTAGTGGAATAGCTGAAAGAACACTCGGAGACTGAGAGGGCCATTTTTTTTTCTCATATGGAAAGAAAACATTGAAAATGTGGACTGATTAATGTGAACATATTCTGCTATTCCATGTTCAGATCCCTAGACGTCTTACGTCTAGACGTCTTACGTCTAGATCCCTAGACGTAACACTTTGTATTAATTGATTTACTATGTTTGGTTTGTAGGTGAGGCAGAATATGTTGTTTGAACTATGGATGCCAGCCTCCAGGTTGGAGCTGGGGATCCCCCAGAATCATACCTTCTCTCCCAACTACAGAAATCAGTTTCATTGGAGAAAATGGATGGAAGGTGGATTCTATGGCATTGTACCACACTGAGGTAATGTCAGGATGCCTAGTGGGAGCTGGGAGCTGCTTTAGCTTTCTGGGGTTTGGGGGGATGGGATGAGATACTATGGGTGTACTGTGTGATATTAACTGTTTCTACCGCCAGGTGCTGGTCAAGGCCAGCTCCAACAGACTACTGCTCTTATCATACTGTCTGCATATTTTCTTGTACTGTTCACATGGGGGGAGGGGGGTTGTAACCCTCACAGATATTACTGCTGAATGCACGGGGAAAGCCAATTCTGGCTTTTCCAAGCTGACAGGTACCTGTCCTCCCCTGGCTCCATCCCCAAATCTCCAGCAGTTTCCCAATCTGGATCTGACAACCCTACCCTTTCATCTCCTGCCAGTGACCAGGGGGAACCTGGCAACCCTAGTCTGAACAGGAATTAACAGGACCTATACATAGCTTGGGCCCCTGGGCTGGTACCATGGCATAATTATATCAGTGGCCACAACTTTCTGTATTTCAGATAGCACTGACTGATTATGTGAATGGATCAGATGTGAAATCTACCCTTAGTATAGTGCAGATACAATTGTCAGTTGCTTATCTGATGTACACCTAGCCCAGGGGTAGGGAACCTGCGGCTCTCCAGATGTTCAGGAACTACAATTCCCATCAGCCGAATTGTAGTTCCTGAACATCTGGAGAGCCGCAGGTTCCCTACCCCTGACCTAGCCTGTTGATGTGCACTATGAGCACGTTTGTTTGACAGTTTGGAAAGAACTCAGATTAGGTGCATCCTGTATATGTCCAATTATAGGCAACATGCAGAATCACATTCTTCAGCTCATACCCTATTCATCCATTTATAAGGGATATTGGCCTATAGTTCTTGACTTCAGTGAAGTCTTGTCCTTCTTTTGGAAGTAAAGTAAGAACTTGGGAAATACGACGGCTGTTTATTTTTAATACAAAAGCATGTGTTGTGTCAAAGAGAATGAATAGAATGTTTGTCCTCTTTCACCATTACTTTTTATATTGATATTGGAGATACTGAACAGAAATATAAGAAATGATGACCAGATTAGAGGACTCTGGCAGAAGGCAGCGAGCAAAATCCAAGGTGCCATCCAGGGCCAGCACACAGACATTCAAACACCAAAACAGAAGGGCAAATCCAGAAAGCACAAGCCAGGGCACAGTCCCAACTCAGTCCTAAGTCAAACACACAGTGTTCTCAGGAGCAGCACGCAAGTGGGTGCACAAAGGTTGTGAATAAGTTGCTTCCACACTGGTTCACTTGCTTTTATCATGGAAACTATGATCAGGAACAGGCGCAATTCCTCAATCTGCTGAGTCATCCACAGACTGGTAAACTCATTGGTGGCTGAGGAGCCTCATAACTGTCAGCCCTGATCCTGTAGTGGCTCATTCTCCCAGGCAGAGGCTGACTGGTGCTGAGCTGCCAACCAGGCACTATAGCACCTCCCTCTGAGCTTGGCTTCTCTCACACTCCAAAGGCTTTTTGGAGCCTGGAGGTGAGACTGATGGCAGTAGTGCTTTTCTTCAGCCTTAAAACCTGGGCTAAGGGCATGGTGACTTCAGCCTGAGACTCTCCAAACACAACGGTGTACATAGGGGGCAGGAGAGGGCTTGAGTCCCAGGTGCCACTTTCTGGGGGTGCATTTTGGACTGCCCCCCAACTGTTCCCTGCAGTTAGGCTTCTTCATCTGCAGTGCCTTGGCCTATATAAGATAGTGCTCTCAGCCTCACAGCAAAAAGAGAAATGGCTTCTGCAGAGATGATATTCGGGGACCCTGCAATTGGTCACTATTCTACTTTCTTAAAATCTACTATTAAAAGTACTATTCTACTACTTAAAATCAAGTCTCCAGGGTCCAAAATTATCAGTATCCATTGCATAAAACTCTTAGTATTGTGTTCTAATATTATCTCATGAAATACAATGCTTTGAGTTCAGTCTCTTGCTTCTCAATTCATTTTGAGCCAGCAGAACTGATTGAGTGTATTAAGGATTAGCTACAGTTACTCTCACCCTCACAGTTTTAGAGAGGCATATGGAAGGGGGGAAAGCTTCAGAGCTCTTCCCACCTTTTAATGTTTTGAAACTGTCGCTATTGGTAGGGGTCAAGAGGTTACCCTCTAAATGTGGATTGTTATCACTTATTGATTTTTATACTCTGTGTTTAGAAGAAAAGAAGAAGCTGCATTGTTTGCAGAGACAGATGAGCTGCATATATAAATGACCAATGAAGGCTTATACTTGTGTGTGGCCTGTTCTCTCCCTGCCTCCCTGCCTCTTTCCATGCCTCCTTGCTCATTCACTTGCATATTGGTTCCATAATTGTTAATTCATTATATTAATTGTCTGTTTACTCCATGATTGATTATATTAATTGACTGTTTAGTCCATGTTACTGAACTATGATGTTTATGTGTTGTTTGTATATGTGTAAGGAAACTTTTTGGGGCACTTTGGGGCACCTGTGGAAGCAGCAGAGAGAGCAGCGGCACCTGGAGTCGTTCCATAGCTAAGATTGTCAGTGATGTTGACTTTACCCGGAAAAGCAAAATTACTCTTTATGTTGATTAGAAAGGCAGAGAGAGGCTGGAAAAAGGAGCGAGTCTTCGACAGAGAGGACTGTGGTTTGGAAAGAGATCTGTATTTAAAAAAACAACTGTGGGGATCAATGAATTCAGTTGGCTTAGCCTGGAATCATTCTACATAAGCTTACACTCCTAGGGATTTTGGGAACTTACTGCTTCCTGTGTTACTGTTTGCAGTGGGTTTTCCTGGGGTTTTTTGTTTAAGTAATGATAGTCTTCTTGCAAAGCATCCCCAGCTGAGCTCCCATTTTGCCTGTCTGGTGCTTCCTAGGTCTTTTCATGCAACCTCCCATTTGGAAAGTTGCCTGCCTTCTTTTTGAGATGGGTGGGTGCTCTGTAGTCTAACATTACTTTGCCAGACTATACACTGCATGTCAATTTCAAGGATCTATTGCTCAAGTGGTAGACCCAAAACATTTAAGTAATAAAAAGGGAAGCTGTTCAGATTGCTCTACGATTCTGATCCAGAAAGTGGGAAGAACTGCTGTTGTGTGGGTGGGGAAAGGGGGGAGGAGTGTGAAAATGTAAAGAAAGCAAGCACATGCTGATTCCCTTCACTTTCACTGCAAAGGAGAGGTGGAGTCACACTTTAGCAGGCCTTTGGAAACCACAAAGATTATGTCATCCACGAGCACAGTGAGTTTTGAAGAGGTGAAAAAGTGTATGTAATCGAGAATCCAATCCAAAGGGAATGTACTCTCAATGTGAAGGAGAGCACAGGTCCATAAATAACCTCAGCATCACACAGTACTTCATACTCAGGAGCTGAAACAGATCAAGAACTGCCAGCCAGACACAGGATTGCACTTCATTGTTTATCACATATTATTCTGGCAGCCTTAATGTCGCTGGTAGCTCTGAATCTGCAGTTGGGGGAATAACTTTTTTTTTTACAAAACGCAAACCTTTTTACTCCTTCAGTCTGCATTATAGAAGAATGGGTTCACTGGTGACCTTGTGTGCTTGTATCTTAATGCAATGAAGATATTTAATGTTGGGAAAAATTCATAATAAATGCTAAATCCTAACAATAATGTGAAATCTTTCTAAAGCAGCAGTCGACATCCCTGTGTGTCTGCAATTTATTCCTTCTAAGCATCAAAAGTGCTTCAGCTATCAAAACCAAAATTGGAAGGATTATCTGTAATCCTTAAGTGTTCATCCTAAGAAGTGATGATTTGCACTCTACCTAATAATGTACAACAGAAGCAGGGCTGGGTGGTGACTGACTCAGTCATCTGTTCACCCTGCTCAATCTTGCATGCTTTTTTTTCCTATCAACATCTTTCACTCCTTTTAAAAATAATTCATTTTTTTAAGTTGCCTGTCTAAAAGATTCCCTTTCAAGCATAACTCTCCTACTCCCAAAATTATTTTTCACTTTGTGAATCACCTAGCCACAATGCACATGTTTAGAAGAGGTGGCCTGATTGAAGGAGTTGTTCAATCAGCAGCTTCACTGATGAATATTCATTTTCCGCTTATCTTCAAATCGGATCTTACAGCCATCTGTTGCCTGCTGCTTGGAATCAGTCAAAGCACCTGCCACAATCTTGTCTGACATCTTTAACTCTTCCTAGGAGCCAGGGCGGCTTTATCCCTCTGAAATAAGCTACAGGAATTGTTATCCACAAAAGAACTACTTGTGTTGTTTGCTTGAGAGGGCAGAGCAGAAAAAGCTTTATATGAGCTAGTTAGAGAGACTTTCTCAAAAGCATCGCTAAAGTGCATTAATTCCCACAGTATTTCTGAGAATCTGAAAGTGCTGATATTTCATGCACATAATTCTAAAATTCTCTTATCAGACATTTTTGAAAGACTCAGCAAATATAATGCAACATGAAACAGCAGAGTCAGTGTGGTGTAGAGTTAAGACTATTTCACTTGGATTGTGGAGATCCAAGTTCAGTTCCCTACCCGGCCATGAAACTTGTTGGGTGTCCTTGTGCCATTCACTCTTTTTTGGTGCACCTGTACAAGGTAGTTGTGAGAGTAAAATGGGGAAGGGAGAACCACATGCACAACCTTGAGTTCTTTGGTGGGGGGGAGTGGGGAGGATGTACTAGACAGAACAGGAGATGATTATTTTGCTTTAGATGGAAACTTTTAAGAAACTTTAAAGGCAGGGAAGAATCAAACACACCAGCAAGATTTCAAGTACTTGTCAGTAGATTTATTTGACCTGCACAACTTGAACATTATCTAAGGAGGTTTCCAAAATGTTCTCTCTCCAGATTTTCTCCCTGATTATAGAGTTGCAAATTGCCTGGTCTTGTTTGGGAAAAAACACCAAGGGCTTCTGTACAATCATGATGAACGAGCTTCAAATTTAACTACCATGCTCATATGCATTCTTGCTATTAATTACATACAATGTTGATGTGGTTGTATTCATGAAAATAATTCCACTGAGTTTCTATATGCATAGCAGATTGTATACATTCAATAGCTAGAGACAACAAAAATCCCATAAAACTGAGAGAAATAGAATAATGCAGCAAGAAAAAGATGTTTACGTACAAGTCATCTTTACATATTTTTACAATTTTAATGAATGAAGGGAGGATAGTATTTTGGCTAGTATAATTTACAAGTTGTACACAACTTTGAGTTCTCTCTGTTTGTTAGTTATTTCACCTATTTATTACCAGATTGGTAATAATTGCGAAGGCAGATAACAGTTCACAGCTGAACGTAATTTTGCTTATTTCTCATTATATATGGTAGAATGAGTTGTGTTCTGGGTTTAAAATGTCTAGGAATAAAGTTTAGTAACATCTGCCAACAGCTTATACAATTTAGGAATGCTGAGATCTGGCCAAGGGTGTAGGTAAGGGGGGGTTCTCGGGTTCAACCCACCCATTACATGACCGAACCTCTGTCCCCCGTTTGTGGGGTTTTAGTATTTTTAAGTTTTTTTTATTTTTGGCCTGCAGGGGGTGCAGTTTTTAAGCTAGCAGCACCAACATTTCAGGGGTTTGTTGGGAGACTCTCCTGATGATACCACCCAGGTTTGGTGAGGTTTGGTCAAGGGAGTCCAAAGCTATGGACTCCCAAAGGGGTGCCCCCAACCCCCATTGTTTCTAATGGGAGATAATAGGAGATGGGGCTACACATTTGAGGGTCCATAACTTTGGCCCCCATGAGCCAAACGTCACCAAACATGGGCGGTATCATCAGGAGGGTCTCCTAAAGATACCCTGAAATTTTGGTGCTGCTAGCTTAACAATTGCACCCCTGACAGCAGACACCCCCCAAATTTCCCGACTCTCCTTTTAAATCCATCCCCTTCAGCATGGATTTAAAGAGAGAATTTGAGGTCCCCAGTTTAAACATTGAAAGTGATGCTGTTTAAGGGTGGGGGATAATCTGCCCCAAAACGGCATCACTTTAAATTTTGTTTTAACTGGGGACCCCAGATTCTCCCTTTAAGGTGGATTTAAAAGGAGAATCTGGGCTCCCTAGTTTAAACACCATTGAAAGTGATGCTGTTTGGGGTTGGAGTCCAGCATCACAGCAGCCACCCATGGGGGGGCACGTGCAAAACTCAGATTTTTCACCGGGCTCCATTTTCCTCAGCTATACCTCTGCCCAGAGGAGAGGGCAGAAGGGACTGCCGGCTGGGAGCCCATCTGGTGGGGGTGGCAGAAGAGTGTGCCATCCCTGGCCTCGGAGAGCTGCTTTTATAAGTGCTGAGGTCAGGGTGGGGCTTGGAGAGGTTTTGCCACACCCCCAGGGGTGGGTGGTGGCGTACCCATGCCCCCCGAACCCCCCATAAAAATCTATACCTACGTCCCTGGATCTGGCTCTTTGTCATGGTTTCTCTGCTCAAAGATGGGCAGAAAATTATCAAGGACACTGGTTTTTGTAGTAGTAGAAAGGCCAGATATATATAACCAGCAAAATTCATTGGATATCTCCTCTTCTAGAATTTCAGGAAACTTGACAACCATAACACCAGAAGGACAGTCGATCCACAAGTCGAGCACCTGGCTGCAACAGTCCAGCTGCTTTCTGGTAGTGTGGAAGCTTTCTGGTAGTGTGGAAAGGTCAAAAAGCCTCTGCAATGCTGAGAAGCCCCAATGGTCCCCACCACACTTACCCTAGCCAATAGGTTGGCTGAAGTGCAGCCTGCAGCCTGCCGGCATACTGCTAGCAAAGACCAAGTGGGAACTGACTAACATCAGCTCCTCCCCTGGCCCAGCCTTGCTATGCCAGGAGTGGTGGGCTGCTGGCATGGCATTAAATGCTGTGTTCCACCATTGGGGGGTGCAGGTGTCTGCATGCCAGTGGGATTGCCTTTCCACTGGGGTAAGTGCCTTAGGAGAACAAATTCACCAGTGCAACTGGCACACCACTCCCTGAAGAAGATCCCCCCCCTTTGGAAGGGGCTTTTTGTGTCATTGTGGGAATATGCAAAGAAGAAGTGGAAGAACACAAAAAGTACAAGAGTCATTATTCCATGTATAATGAGATAAGAACCCCAATGTTCCCAACACATGTATGCAAAATATTCATATCCTTTTTCTATGTACTATAGAAGGAAAACAACATGAGAAAGATTTCAATTAGACAGTATGTGGTATCTTGCATCATCATCATCATATGGAAGTTTCATCCAGCTCTAGTTTTGTAGCAATCCTTATTCATGAAGGAACTGGCATGGGACAGCCATTTTATTTTGCAGTGTATTCCTGTATCCGAAAAATATTCACATACAGAGAAAGAGGTGATACAGAGTCTACTGTGATTCTAGAACTGGAATGGCAATAGAAATTTCTTTTTTTCAAGTACCAATCTGTCTCCTGTCAGGCAATTCTGCTGCTTGGCTAGTAGAGTGAGGGTGTGCCAGGAGTTCCGCCTTAATAATTTGATGGAGAGGAAGGAAAGAAGGTGAGGGATTGCATGGGGTGTATATTAAATGATAAATGAGGTGAAAGACAAGTAGCAGAGAGGTCAAGCATAAAATTGGCTGTAGAGAGTGAAATAATTCAGCTTCATACTATAGGAAAATGTGCAGCAGCAGTGATACTAGAAACATGTTCCTAGCCAGTGACAAAAATTAGACCTAATAACTCAACAATGTTCCAGTTCCTCTATTCTATCCAGTTACATAAAATGCACCCTTCTTAGAGAGCAATCCTAAGCAGGCCGACTCAGCGACCTACTCAGAACTAGTCCATGGGGCTTACTCCCAGGAAAATATTCTTAAAATTGCACTTGGAGACTACAATTCCATTTCCTCACGAGCACAATGCTGAATATTCTCAGTTTCTTTTACATTTCAACTAATTCCAGTCAATTTATGGCCACTGATGTTGGTATAGTTGTTTTGATTGATATTGTTATTGTTATTATCTTGGATACAATGGAATACATAATTCATTCTGCATACATAAGGAGAATGTAGACTTGTATTTCTTCAACAGCAACAACCCATCACGTGGTTAACCTCTTTTGAAGCTATGCCATACCATGAGCAGTAAAGGGTAGGGAGGAGCTATACCAGCAGTGAGTGGCACAGGGACAGGTTGTGCAAAAGCCACTCTATGCACCTCAATTCTGCTCCAGGCTGCTTTTCCCTGCCATTGTGTGAAAGCAGCTCTAAATTCCAGAAGTTACATTCAATGTGCCCAGTTTGCTCATGATGAATATTCCAATAAAAAACAAATTGACACAAGGCATGGAATTTTAAAATCTAAATTTAATATATTTCAATAAAGGGGGGAGGGGTGTTTTGCATATGCCCAGATCCCTGTGTGTGCTGCCACATGAAGCTACTTCATTAATCTGCTCCATTTTTATTCTATGCTTCCTCTCATGGGCTCCTGATAGGATTGCTATGACAAGCCTAGCAACTGGCAAGAGGACAGGGAACAGGGGCATGTTGTTTGTGAGGGTATCACCCAAGAAGTGGCATTACTTCTGGAGAAATACCCAGATGATAGGCAATAGGTCTAAATGTTAGGATTTGCAAGTGTCTGTCACAATCCTGACAAGAAGGGGTTAACTATGTGCATGCTAATTAGTTACTGAGGTCATAGTTTTAGGACCAGTTCATTGATTAAGCCTTTGGCTAGTTAACCCGACATTGCTTATGTGGGACTAGGCACGTAGGTCAGAGGTTATAAAAGTTACCTATGTTTCTTTGTCTCACACACACGCTCTCATGCTCACTGGCTGCCTCACTCACACATGAATCTTCTTTGTTGAAGATTCACCTTAAGAGGTGAATCTCTGCCTTGCCCATAGGCACCATGTGGGAGCACGTGGTCCTATGCAATGTAACCATGTTAGAGCTAGACTACAAAGTTATTCTTTGTTTTATTCCATGTAACCTTGTTTTTCCCTTGTTAGTAAGTAAACTCAATTTTATATAATCACAGCAACTGCACTCTGCTAATTTACAAGTTAAGGGATCTAAATTTCCCAACACTAAAAATGCTATCTTCCTAGAGCTATCACCTTTGCTTCCAGGTATTACCTAGAAGTGACATCATTGCATGAGCAACACTGATGAATTTATTTATTTATTTATTTATTTATTTAAATTTCCCACTGCTTCAAGTAGTGGTAGGGAATGGGAAACTGGGACAGCAGATCCCCTGCCCAAATTAGGGGCTTGGTAGTCCTTGCACCAACTGTCATATATGGTTCTTTTCTCCTCTGTCTGATTCTCGTAACAAGCCTGTGAAGTAAATGAGACTGAGAGGGAATGATGGACATAAGGTCAGCCAGAGAGTTTCTTTCCAAGCTCTTTCCAAGCCAAGTCCAAAACTCATTCACTGCAACACACTGGCACTTGGGGACTTCCCTTTTCTTATCAACAGAAAAAAACCTCTGGTCTAAGGTCAAGCTCCAAGACGTCCCAATTAATCCATCGCCTGCGGGTAAAAAACGCCGCTCTCAGGTCGCCAAGCTTCACAGGCCGGGCTGGCTGCAACGCAGCAGCGGGCGACCTTGACTCTTGCTTCCTCTTGCAGGGCGGGCGGCTTAGGTCGGGGCTTCTAAACAACAACTCCTTTAAAGGGTTGTTGTTGGGGAGGAAGACGCTGTCTCCCCGCCTCCGCCCCACTCACGGTGTTCTCGCTGCCGCCTGCTGGGGCAAGCAGCAGTCAGCTTCACACTGTCCTGACCTCCAGGCCTCCAGGTTGGAGGGCATGCGCGGGCGGGGCTGTGGACGCCCAGCAATAATTTAAGGCCAATGCACGAGTACATTGTGAGTGGGCGGGGAAGGGGAAGAGGCGTTCGCGTGCGGAGCCGGGCCGCCATCTGCTGGCCTCCGCTTCGCCTCGCTCGCACGCCTTGCATGCGAACAAGAAAATCTTCACGCCAGAACTCTTGGCGGCGTGGGTTTTACTGAGGTCGTGCAAAGTGAAACGGGCCTAAGTAGAAAATGATAGGTAAGCAGAGAGCTGCCAACTTTGTCAAACTGCTTGGGGATACCCTGCATATGAGAGAGCTTCATGTTTGTGCTGGAGTCCTCACAACAGTAGAAATCACCTTATTGCAGCAATGGAATAAATTATGATACATGATTATTCTGCTCTTCAGCCAAAGAATTCAGGGTAATACACACAGTTTATCACCTTCTCCATTTTAGCTTTACAAACTACCTTTGAAGTATGCTAGTTTGGAAGACAGTGACTGTCCCAAGATTGTCCAGCAAGCTGCATGGTTGAGTGAAGATTTAAATCACATCTTCCTACTCCCAATCTAATACTCTAATCACTATACAACACCAGTTCACAAACCACCGTGTCTTCAATGTTGCATGTATAGGAAAATAAATGAAAATGCAGCTTAGTTCATACATAAAAATAGCACTTGCAAATCAAGCTGGATGTCCAACCGGAAAAAAAGAAGGTATTTTAAAATTCTGTACAAGCAAATTTCTCAGTAGTTTCAGTGAATATCATTTCTAAGTAATAATATACCGGAGTACAGCCTTTGACTCTTTCTTGCTACCCAAGTACGAATATCTTTTTAGCAGTGACATCAATGTTCCCATAGTAACTAATGAACTTAAAAAAGGAACCTTGCACATGGTCTTCACTGGCAGTATAACCATAACAACATGACATTTCAAATGTACAGTGGTGGGGAAAATAAGCATACAAACTTTTCTTTAATGCATTAAAAACACAAGAATCTTGTCACTTTAAAATATATAGTAAGATTCATTCATTTCCCCCTCATTTTCAAAGGACTTTATCATTACAGGAAACAAAGCAGAATCAAAAATTGTTTTTGGACTAGAAGCATGAGATGAAGCAGGAGTGCAACTCAATGAATTCTGTGAAGATAACAGTTTGTTCATTGTAAACACATGTTTCAGACAACCAACCAAACAATTATTTATGTGGATGCCACATAATAGAAATCAAGTCAATAACATAATTGGAAGCAGAAGATGGAGAAACTCTATTCTCTTTGCTAAAAGAAGATCAGAAGCCAACTGTGGTACAGACCATGAATTCTTCATATCAAAAATTAAAATAAAGTTGGAGAAAAGCACCAAAACATTCATAGTGCCAAAATACAATCTAAGCAACATTGCTGAAGAGTTTTAAACCATTTAAGAACAGATTTGCATTACTAAGTTCAAATGAACTGGAACTGGATAACTGTGGGTTGAATTATTATCAAGGAAGAATCTGCAAAGGCTGTTCCAGTAGCCAAAAGAAATGAAAAAACCCTCAATGGATGACTGCTAAAGCTCTTAAACTTGCTAAAGATAGATGAGAAGCCAAAGTAAAAGATGTTAGAAAGTTTGCAAGACTCGAGTAAGGCAGTTAACACCAGGCTGTTAACTCACACACAAGCATGTCATTACACAGACTTCCAAGGTAGTGCCAAGGTAGTGGAAACTAGCAATATGAGAGGCTCAACTCACTATTTTGAATAAACTACCGGTAAGTGTGGGTTATGCACCTCCATCTCTCTTCCCATTAACTGTTGTTGCTTATTTAGATTTTGTAGAAAAGTGATAGCAAGTGAAAGGCATTCTGCTCAGATCATTTTCTTGCTATCTGCAGGCTTCAATGAATGCATATCCCAACTCCATACAAGTCGCTGAAATTTCATTTCTTGGATTTATAGATGTATAGGATTTATAGACCACCCTTCCCCAAAGGGCTCAGCACAGCACCCACATCTTAACCGTGCTTTTGTCTGTACACTTTGACAGTCAAGCCCACAGGGCAACCTATGTTTTCTGCATATAAGGCTCTATAACTGAGAACTAAAAACTGCATTACACTATTATCTTTAAATATTCGCAATCTGTGCATTCTCTAATAGGAATCAGATCACAGGAGAAGCCACTGCAGACCTATTATCACAAGACTGCCAAAGGCATCAATGGATCCAGAGCATGCACTTAAAAGATTAGTTGACATAAATCAGGCTTCATTGTCATTAGGTAAACAAAATTTTCCAGTGATCATTTACATTGCTAAGCAGAGGAGGGAAAATATGAGATACAAAGAACTTCAGTTAAAATTGTTCACTGGTTTTTCAGAATATCCTGTCTTTGGAACTTCATTTTCTGCATCTGTTCCTTTAAAAAAAATAAAAATAAAAATCTAAGTGTACTTAATATTGCTCCAGTCTAGTAGACTTTTACTTCCATTATTGGAATTGTGCCTGTTGACACTAAAGAATAGATGTTCTGAGCTTGTTTTCATCTAATTTAAATCAACAGCTGAGCCCTAATGTGAAAAGTGGTATCACATTGATGTTGAAATTTTAGGGCAAGGAATTAATGTGCACTTCCTTTCTTTAACTCCCTACGGAATTCTTTTGAGGAACAAATGTGTAGACAATAGTCTTATGTGCTTAATGAGAGGAAAAGAAACAAAACCAAGGAACAATTTTTTTCCCTTAAGGAAAGAAACAAAGAAACCATAATAAATGAGTTTGTGTGCAAACTTGTATCAAATAGGATTACATACATAGAAGCAAAAACTACAGCAGCCTCAGGACTTAAGTGGGTAGAATCTTAGAGTGAAGCACTTATCTGTAAGGTGCTGCCAGGAGGACAGGATCACTGACTGGGCATACTTTCCCATTGGCATCCCACTATTTGTCCTGTTACAAGGAACCATTATGTGTATGGCAATGGAGGCAACATCAAGGGAAAGCTTGGGTAGGCAGGACATAATTTTCTCTGTGGTAGCTAGAATGACCTTTTCTTTATTATACACCTGAGAAAAAATGCAACTGTTCTGCCACTGATGACCAAGTGATCAATACTTTACCCCTCCCTTATTAAGGCCCAAGTATCACCACACATCTTGAGAAATCGATGACATCTTATTTTTATGCAATATATAATTCACCATGCCATTGCTCTATCCCATCATCACAAGATATTTTATTGAGATAGAAACTTGGATCTTGTTTTCTAGTCACCAAGTCGGAAAAGTTCATGAAATTGCAGCATCTTAAGCCTTCATAGTGTTTGTATTGATTCCCAATCCCAATTAGGTTCCCAATCCCAAAGGGTTTTCAACAGTGTGTGCAAAACAAGTTTGCTAAGGAATCACTGACAAAGGGAAGCTAGTGTCGTATGTACTTTTTTGGTTTGTTCTAGAGATTACAGAATGGGCCAACATTGTTATCTTAAGTTTAGGGAAAGTTCATACAAGTGAGTTCACTTATGAAAGTGATGATTTATATGTGTGAAACAAATCTCAGCAATCAAATATCCCAGACTGTTTTTGTAACACCTTCCACTATCTTGGATACAACATGTTTTATGGAATCAGTTCATACACTGAGTCATAAGCAATGGAGAGACGAGACATCAAGTGATGAAACTGTGTGAATCAGCTCTTATTTCCAGAAACTGTATTTAGAATAGCAGGAAAAGACTCTTTTTTTTTCCTGGTGACCATTTAATTACACTTTAAATACACACATGTGCCACAGCCATTTGTGCCATAACACCTCTGCGGCTAAACTGCAACCTCTGTTTCCCCCATGACTGCTTTTAGCTTTGCAGGTTCATAAGCTCAATCATTTTGAGTTTCTTCATTCAGTTTCATTCATCACACCAGCAAGAACTATCTCCAGAGAGTAGGAAACACATTGAGAGTCTGAAATTAGTTCTCCTGGTGATGATATATGATGCAGGGAAATGACAGCTTGATTGCCATAATAATGAGGCTGCTGGATTTTCTTTCCTCCATTTTTTTTAACCACCACATTTGAAATTCTAGTGGCATTCCTTCTGTGCATTAATTCTGTACACTCACTCCTTAGCCCAAGCAAATATTTATTTTTTTAAGTGTTATTGATGCAAAAATGACACCTTGGGGAGGTACTTATCTCATCTCTCACAAATTTCTTTGCACCACATCTGCATGTTTTACTACCATCATTTTATTATTTTTTGAATCTTTACTTTCACCTTTAAGCTTCCTCTAAGCTAATTGGCTTTCCAACCACAAATAATGCAACGTTAAAATGTGATGCTTTAATGTAACCAAAAAAGAACAAAAAGAACTTTGGGTGGAAATGTTCTTTAAGGAATCTTGCTATTGAGGGTCAGTGTCACCTAGAGATATAAAAATGGTAGGTGTCTTTCACTTACAGATTATGCCTTTCAACCAGAAATATTGTATTCTGAAATCATTTCTTTTCACATTGAAACACAGCATTGACTAGTACAGAATAGGCTTTTTTAAAAATGAAGAGCAGCTTAAATTATTCCAGAATCACTGAGAATATTGTTACCATGAGTACTAACAGCTTGAGCTTGGTGAGGTCCAAGGTTCATAATTTTTCTGGGTGAGGCTCACTAAGGCCCCTTCCGCACACACAAAATAATGCGTTTTCAAACCACTTTCACAACTGTTTGCAAGTGGATTTTGCCATTCCGCACAGCTTCAAAGAGTACTGAAAGCAGTTTGAAAGTGCATTATTCTGCATGTGCGGAATGAGCCTAAGATAGTGTGAGTACTTGCCAGAAGCAAGGATATCTGTGACCTCCAGTTCAAGCCTGGTTTCCATGTACTCTTTTCAGCAACATTGAATTCTGTTCCATCTTCTCAGTCTATGCACCAGGCATGGTCCTTGTTTTGGTTATCTATACTGGAAACCAACGATTTCACTTTGACAGGCATTTTAGCTTCCTTGCAGTATACACTTTGATTATCTTTTCTTCATATGCTATTAAGCATTCCCTAGTATTACATCTTTATAGGCTACTGTGATGGCTCTAGCATCAGGCAGAAACAGATAGCCAGTATGTAAAGTGTTAAACCTTCGCATAACCTGAGTAAATTTTATGGACAAAATATATGAAGTACATTTTAGTGGGTTTTTTTGGAAACTTTTTAATAACCAAGTCAAATCAGGTCTGTAGGCCTAGCCTGGACCCTTAATCTTGGTCCTCAGGCTCCCTCTTCCAAGCCCAAGCATAAACAACTAAAACAAATAAAAAGTAAAAAATTGTAAAGTAATTAATTTTAAAAAATTTAACTGGTTCAGTCTAACCCTTCAATATCTTCTCCATGCAGGCAGATAGGATTCCAATGTGCAGGTGATCCCATGAAGACAGGTGCTCCAAAAACCAGACAGAGGGAGGACAAGTTCAAGAGCCAAAGACAAAGCTCAAACTATCATTCAAAACCTCAGTCTGCAATAGTATAGGCTGGTCACATCCCAGAAATGTAATTTATACTATCTGGTAAAGCACTAAAAAGCAGCAGAAATTCAAAAATATATCAGGGAATAAAATCCTTCCCTGATTAACCAAACAGTAGAGTTGGCAGCTATGCTGAGGCCCCCATTGGCCACTGGCAGCTTTCTTCCTCCTTCCCACTCTTCTCTGCAAAAGTGCTAACTCCACAAGGAGCTCAACTCCCTGTAGTTTCTCCACCAAGCTGTCCCATTTGCAGTGAGAATGCCTTCCTGTTGACCTGGAAACCACACATAGGGCATGAAGAGGGTGGGGAACACTCCAGCTGGACTCTTCAGCAATGCAGAAGAGAAGAGTCAAACTCTCAGTTCATGGAACAACTCGCTTGATGGGTTCAAGGATTTTATTCATGACAGCAAAGTAACAGCAGAAGTCAGTTCTGACGAGATGGTGCCAAAACTGTTGATCATATAATGCAGGGAATCCCAACCCCTCACATGAACCAAAGTAACAGAGAGAGTCCAGCCTGAGAGTCAGATTCAACCACAGCAATTCAAGGGCAGTTTTCTGATAAGCACCTGCAAAGCAAAGGCAAACCAAAAGCAGAGAACATCCCCACAGCTCTCCCCCACCCCCGTAGGAATGGTATCCTGACAAGGAGGCCTTTAACCAGCTGCTCAGGCCCCACCAGTAAGTCCACCAGAGAGAATCAACCAAGGTAAGTATGGAGAAGGTGGATGATTTCCCAGTCTGAAAAAAATCAAGCCTCTTTAAAGGGGTTTCCCAGCTGCTGCATGTTGTGGAATAGGCCCTTTATAGTTTAAATAGACAAAAACCTGATAACCCTAATATCTATTCGGGTTATTGGGGTTTTTTTAGTATTTGACTCCAGGGCTTTTGCTGTGTGTTGCATTAGGGGCCAAATAAAACCTGAAAAAGCCAAATAAGATTTTTCCAGGTTTTTTTTTGCTGATTCAGCTTTATTGAATCAACAATCTTAAACTGGGGTCCTCCACCTAAAATCCAGAGTGTAGAATATTCTATCATCTGGCATTGCCAGGAGTTCCTTCTACATTATGTTGGATAGTGCAAAAGAAAACAAAATTAAAGTGGGTCATGATAACTGCCCACAATTACATAAAAGAGGACAAAAGGCAGAGGGAAAATAGACATCTCTAGAGACATGACAATTGGTTTAAATGGTAGAAGTACCAATGCAGAGTCAAACATAATAAAACTTTCAAACTCACAAATCAGTTCAGGAAGGGAACAGACTGTCTGGGAAGGTTACAGGCTCTTCTGTCTTGCAAGTCTTCAACGATTTGTTCAAAGACCAGGTCATTGCAATTTTCCTAAGAGATTATCTTTGTATTGAACATACATAATTACTGCAACATGTGAAGTGAGGCTTTAGAATTTTTCATATCAGAACAGAAGGTAAACATAAACCATATTTAAAACAGTAAGTGCTGCTTGTAAATGCTTTTGATGGTTATAAGTAGTCAATATTCGACATTTGCTTTGAAAAAGAGGGCTTTATTAACTTAATGTGGGCATTGAGACATCATGAGTGCTAGACTGGAAGCAACACAGATTTTCATGGTTTATATAATTCTAAAAAGAAACCTGAGTATGTCTGTCAGAATTTTAAGGGAGAATAAAACAGGATTGCACCAAGGCAAAATGAAGGCAAGGAAACAAATGGTGCAGAGGAAATCAAATTCTTTAATAATGTATGCAACCCCCCCCCCCCACATGTTTCACATGCAGTTAACTGGGAGAATCATTCAAATTCTTTTTCAGAAATGTCCCCATGAATGCATTAATTCCTCTGATGAAGCTTCATGTGAAACCCAAAAGGGTTGCCAAAATTATTAGTGATGGAGTTTAGATTCTTATGCAGTAGGTTTCTGCCTGTGATAAAGTCTAGGTTTCCCAAACAAACAGGTACTTTGGATGGCACCATTCAAGGGGGTCCCATCATCCCACAAACTGTGCATGAACCTAGGCTTTCATATGGCTCCTTTCATAACTGACTACCTTTGCAAGCTGCACACACTCCTCAAAGTATGGTGATGATGCATTGTGATGGGCTCCAGGATATTTTATTAATCGGTGCAGATATTCATATATTAATCCTTCAATAGCAAGAACAACAAAATGATCAATTCCCTTATCTTAGAGAGTGCTTTTACTTTGTAGTCACTATATGTGTGCCATTAAGTCACAAGGTTTTCAAGGCAAGAGACATTTAGAGGTGGTTTGCGACTGCCTGACTCCATGTGGTCAGAGAGTTCTGAGAGAACTATGACTGGCCCAAGATCATCCAGCAGGCTTCATGTGGAAGAGCAGGAAATCAAACCCAGTTTTCCAAATTAGAGTCTGCCACTCTTAGGAGCGGCAGTGGCATAGGAGGTTAAGAGCTCGTGTATCTAACCTGGAGGAACCGGGTTTGATTCTCCGCTCTGCCGCCTGAGCTGTGGAGGCTTATCTGGTGAATTCAGATTAGCCTGTACACTCCCACACATGCCAGCTGGGTGACCTTGGGTTAGTCACAGCTTCTCGGAGCTCTCTTAGCCCCACCTACCTCACAGGGTGTTTGTTGTGAGGGGGGAAGGGCAAGGAGATTGTAAGCCCCTTTGAGTCTCCTGCAGGAGAGAAAGGGGGGATATAAATCCAAACTCTTCTTCTTCTTCTTAACTAATACTCTGTGTTGGCTCTTGATGGTCACCCTTCAAATCTATATGTCAGTGATGGTGTAAAAATAATAAGCATAAAATGACAAGGGCTATCAAAAGTAGAAGCAGGGACATAGGTATAGATTTTTATGGGGGGGTTGGGGGTGGGGCCACACCCCCACCCGCCCCAAAGGCATGGCCACGCCTCAAGCCCTGCACTCCCTGGCTCTTAGCACTTATAGAAAGCAGTTTCAGCTCTCCAAGGCCATTAGGACTCCTCTCAGGCCTCTGCCTCTCCCCTCACCTGCCCTCCCCTCTGGGCAGAGGCATAGAGGGAAAAATGGGAGCCTGCGTGTGGCACCTGAATTTCTGAGCTTTTTGCCTGAAGGCTAGCCGCTGTGATGCTGGAATCCACCCCCCAAACAGCATCACTTTCAATGGTGTTTAAACTAGAGAGCCCAAATTCTCCTTTTAAACTCCACCTTTAAAGGGAGAATCTGGGGTCCCTTAGTTAAACAACATTGAAAGTGATGCTGTTTTGGGGTAGTGATTGATCCCCCCACCCTGAAACAACATCACTTTCAATGTGGCTTAGTGGTTAAGAGCAGGTGCATTCTAATCTGGAGGAATTGGGTTTGATTCCCTGCTCTGCCACTTGAGCTGTGGAGGCTTATCTGGTGAATTCAGATTAGCCTATGCCCTCCCACACACGCCAGCTGGGTGACCTTGGGCTAGTCACAGCTTTTCAGAGCTCTCTCAGCCCCACCCACACCTGGCACAGGGTGTTTGTTGTGAGGGGGGAAGGGCAAGGAGATTGTAAACCCCTTTGAGTCTTCTACAGGAGAGAAAGGGGGGAAATAAATCTAAACTCTTCTTCTGAGGACCTCAGATTCTCCCTTTAAATCCATGATGAAGGGGGTGGATTTAAAAGGAGAATCTGGGGAAATCTGGGGGTGCCTGCTGTCAGGGGTGCAATTGTTAAGCTAGAAGCACCAAACTTTTAGTGTATCTTTAGGAGTCTCTCATCTTCTATTAGCTCCCTTTGAAAACAATGGAGGATGGGGCACTCCCTTTGGGAGTCCATAGCTTTGGACTCCCTGGACCAAACTTCACAAAACCTGGATGGTATCAATAAGAGACTCTCCAGATAATACATCCCAGGTTTGGTGAAGTTTGGTTCAGAGAGTCCAAAGTTATGGACCCTCAAAGGTGTAGCCCCCATCTATTAGCTCCCATTGGAAACAATGGAGGATGGGGCACCACCTTTGGGAGTCCATAACTTTGGACCCCCTGAACCAAATGTCGCCAAACCTGGGTAGTATCATCAGGAAAGTCCCCCAAACAATTCCTGAAAGTTTGGTGCTGCTAGCCCAAACAATGAGCCCCCTTCAGGCCAAAACCTAAAAAAAAGCACTAAAAAATGTTTCTTAAAAAAACCCACAAACCGAGAGGAGGCTGGAGCTTCTCGAGACATGAATGCTGGGAGTAATCAAATCTCGAGAACCCCCCCCCTACTCTAATAACAGCCCATGAGTAGAAGGTGGGGATTCTCACTGTAGGGGCCCTAGAAGTTGGCCAGATTTGTGGTCTGCTTTTCAATTTTTTATTTACAGTTATTATCCACCCCTTACCACACTTTCTAGCATATTTGGGTTGAGTTTGAATAGTATGGGAGGAAGATACCTTTGTCTGTTGAGAGCTGTGGTGGTGGTAGAAGTTGCCATTATGTTGCAGCCAACTTGCAGCAACCCCACAGGGTATTCAAGGGAAGACACATCAAAAGGTAGTTTGCCATTTTTTGTTTCTGCATCACAAGCCTGTATTTCCTTTGTGATTTCACATCCAAGAACTAACCAGAGCTGGTCCTGCTTACCTTGCACAATCTGATGAGATTGAGCTAGCCTGGAATATCAGTACCTTAATATAGACCTTGATATGTAATGCATTTTTAATTTGTATTAATCTGTTAGCAATATAGATATTCATGGTTTAAATATTTTTTTAAACCCTGATTAAGTTGCCATGGCTTTCCATACCTGATGGAGTTCGTCAATACTCACTGACAAGATTATCAGCAAATTGTCAATGGAGAAAGTGGAAGAGTTCATTCCTTTTAAAAGGTTCAGAGAACTGTCAGCCAGGAAATCTGAGAGAGGGGGATGACAGAGATAGATTGGGAGTGAGAAAAACTAAGAGATAGGAAAAAATAACCGCAAACCTCATGCTGGCTACAAAGAGGGCTTGTTTGGTCACAGTGAGATATTGGCAGTTAAATCAATGCAGTATAATGCAACTTTTGTTCTCAGTCCTCTTCCCTTTGTGTCAAAGGAAGTCTTGATATTTACTTTAAAAGCCATGTTACTGGTGTCTTCTTTTTGTATCTCTTACACAAGCCATAGTTTCAACATGAGTAAGCTGGAAACAAAAATCAAGTAGTTTTGTAGTTTTGTAAAATGTAGTAGTTTTGTAACATGAAAACTGGGCTGGCTATGGCATGCATCCTGGGCCTCAGTGGTAAAAAAAATAATAAGGTCATATATATGTATAGACACATGCAGGCACACCCACACACATGCTAGTAAAAACAAGATAGAGAGTTTTTACTAGCAGGTATAGTATAGGTCATTAACCTCGTAGTTCTTAAGAGCCTCTTGGCTAGACTTTCTTTTCTTTGCACATTCCTCAACAACACATTAATACACTAATGCTACATGAATTAATGGATAATGGATTCAGGAGCAGGCTGATAAAGCAGGAAATATCTGGTTTTGAATATTGGGGAGGGGGAGGAACAGGTTTTCTTTTTCCAGTTGTTCATCGTGCAGTTTGCAATTTGCAAACCAATTGTGATCCAGTAACATCCCACTCCTAAGATTTCAGTCAGATAAGTAAGAAAACAAAATCAAATTATCTAGTCCTGCCATGCCTGATGTTTCACAAAATTATAGACATACTGTTTCAGTGCAGAAATTTTGATTTTGAGACCCATGCCACCCGACAATCATCATACCTGAACAAAACAATCCAATCAAAGATGCTGGAAATAGTCTCATAGCACTGCAGCAACTAAAAGTAAGTGACCGGAAATGTTTCAAAAGCAGAGTGAATGCAATGCCACAGTAATAAAAGAATAAGTTATGGTTGGTTTGGCCTTGAGTAAAGGACCTCCTAGAGACTGACAGGAACTGAATCTCCTCTGAGTGTGGTTTGTTCCAGTTGAATTGCAGTTGTCTCTAGGAAATATGTGATTTGCCTCTATTCTTCTCCCAAAGATATAAAGGCCAAAGCTGAACCCTTTTGAATAGTGCCATAAAGGACATTATTATTTATGTCCAGATGGCAAAGGGAAGTTTGGCTTCTGAGGCCTGTCCATAAAACTTACTAATGACAGTAATCAGATGTTCTATAAAGAGCTGCACATTTTTTTCCTAGAAAAAGGAATAATTTAGGACTCAAACAAGGGATCATTTAATGAATGGCTGTAATCAGTTTTATTTTCACCTCTTTAGTGGAAACTCTGAGCCCCACTAACCCAGATTTCTTTGACCAATAGGCAATTTCCAACTGTTTTCAGAATCAGAATAAGAACAATCTTTGTGTCTATATTATTATAACCAAGGGATATCAACCTCCAGATGGGGCCTAGATATCTTCCAGAATTGCAATAGATTTCCCGACTACAAGGATATGTTCCCCTGGAGAATATAGTTGCTTGAGAGGATATACTATACAAGCAGGGGCCTGCAAAAATCCCATCTTCCTGCTCATGTGGGGAGTCCCACCTTCCTCCCTACGGTAGCTCGAGGCCTCCTCCCGTGCTCACTCACCAGCTCACCCGGAGTATCTCTGGGTGGGCACAGCCTCCACCTCATCCTCGTTGGCTCACACATGATGTAGAAAGGCTTGCTTCCTTCTGATCACTGTTCTCTCACTGGCTGGCATGGAGCTTCTCACTGGAATGGGAGCCCTGTGAACGCACAAGGGGGAAATTCCATCTACTCCTTTCCCTGTTCATTATCCAGTCTGGCTGCAGCCATAGAGGCCTGCTAGAGGCAATAGTCAATGGTAAGCAGATAATATTTTTTTAAAAAAATGGGAGGGATTTAGCACCTTCCTGGTTTCTTTTAATTCAGATTCAGGTGGATAGTTGTGTTGGTCTGAAACAACAAAAAAAAAGTTTGAGACCAGGGGCACCTTTAAGACCAACAAAGTTTAATTCTTGGTATAAACTTTCATGACCATCCATACTTCTTCAGGTCACATCCAACCACAGTGAGAACTATTTATGAATATCAGCTGGCTTATATTGTGGTTCTGTGAATGTTCTCTATGCCATTAAATATGGTAAAAGCTCATCTGTGCAGGAGTGATGTCGTGGTTAAGATCAATGAGGTGTAATCTAGTGAACTGGATTTGTTTCCCCATTCCTACACATGAAGCCTGCAGGGTGACCTTGGGCAAGTTACAGTTCTCTCAGAACTCTCTCAGCCTCACCTACCTCTCTAAATGTCTATTGTGGGGAAGGGAAGGGTTGAGACTCCTTAAAGGTTGAGAAATGTGGGGTATAAAAACCAATTTTTATTCTTTCTCTATAGTGGATTCTGCACAGCATCAACATAACATCTTTAGGATGTGTTAAAAAGATCTGTTGTGGCATTTTGTGTTCCCACAGCATGAGAGAACACAAGTGTTGCCGACAAAATGGATCTTTTCCCCTCCTGCTGCACAGAGCTTTTGTCAGTTTCACAGTTGCACCCACCATTTTGTGTGCTACAGCAGATTTTCCATGAAGATTCCCCATGGAGGTTTCCTCTGCTTGCATTTCCTCTGCATGTGATTTCGCTTTAAAAAGTAGATGAATGAAGTTTGTTTTTCTTAGTGATCCCATGCATATATCTTTTCCCTTTTATTGTTTTGAGGGGACGTCTGCAAATCTACAATTACACGATTAGAGATGCTGCGATATATGCATATTTGTGTCACCATAGCTTCACAGACATCCCCCCAAAAACAATAAAAAGAAAAATAACACATGCACAGGATTGCTAGGCAAAACAAACTTTATTTGTCTACTTTTTACAGCAAAATTGCATGCAGAAGAACTGCAAGCAGAAGAAACCTCCATGGGGAATCTTCACAGAGAATCTGCTGCAGTACACAAAATGGCAGGCATGAGCAACAGAAAGTAAGAGGTTTGGACGGGAGAGCTAAAGAGTTTCCTGCCTGCTTGTGTGCGCTCAGTAAGCAGGACACATCTTCAACCTGTACCGGGGGGGGGGGGGGGGGGTTGCTAGTTTAGGAATTTTTTTAAAAAACCTGGGTTTATGAAGCCAAAACAATCTGACGGCATTTTGGGGAAAAGAGCTGTGCCAAGTTTTCTCCTGTTGCCTTATTTTATAACATCCTAAAGTTGTTATATGTATGTGTGGAATCCACCTATGTTTTACTGTAGATTAGACTGCAAAGGTTTTCTGCCTTGGTTCTAGTGATGTCTGCTAGTTGGTGGGAACTAACTATCACATTTACATACAAATCAAAATTCTTAAATGATTGTCAGGCTTTAAAAGATATATCCTTAGGACTTCTTTGACATGAACACTGTGCTGTAAAATGTGGGTCAAAGTCTCTAGGTACATACATGGGTCATGTACCTTCTGTGATATTGAAGAGTCCAAGGTAATTGCTTCACATTAGTCAAGATTGAATTGTATAAAAGTAATACTTTTCTTTTGTGGTGCCAAGAAAATGCTATTACTTTAAAGGCACATTGTGAAAGATGATTGTATATATCCAACATGCTAAAATACTGTGGTGCACAATGTTGCATTTATAAAATAAAGTCTATTGGACATAAGTGATACTGCAATACTTATGCATTCTTGCCAGAACTTTTTCAACTGTTTCATGTCTCATTTGTACTCAAGTCTTCCCCAGCAATGTTCCCTTGTTCCTGTTCCACAGGAATCTGAAGGGACTTTTTTTCTTTTTAAAATAAGTGTTTTCAAGTAAATGTGTTTAGACTTGAGATAAACAAGAAAAATTGTCCCATAGGACAGTAGCATTTCAGAGGGAGTACAGACAGTGAAAACTTCCCAACAGAGCTATGATCTAATTCTTCAGAATAAGACCTACTAAAATATAAAGCACTGAGATCCAGCGGGGTTCTTCTTATGCTCTTATATTTGATCTTAACCTTTTGTATGTAACTGGGTTTTCTTCCTATCCCTAACCAATAAGGGTTTAAAACGAAACATTTGTGACAATGGATATGTCAAAGAAAGTTGCCTATGGGATTTTTTTTAACAGGAATCCTTTAATTTATTAACAAATCCAGGAAGATAAGCAGACATGGATGGGTCATACATTATATATAATTTCATAAAGTGACTGACCTTGCCTCTGTAGCAGGCAGCTCCCTCCAGACCTGGGCTGTCACTCAGTCACTTCTAATAAGTACATTGAAAGTTAAGGTGAATACTATTCTTTGGTTTCACATTCTATTTCAACAGTGTAAATCAATGTTCAATGGCACAGTTCCAAGCTTGAAAAGCAAGTATGTAAAAAAACATGGTTAAGGCTTTCTACCTATAGTAGTTTTTACTTGATTTTCAGTAGGTTACCAGCATAGGCCAGAACTGAAGGAGATATAGGAAAGGAAAGTGTTACAAATACTGTTGCTACTGTTGATTTTTTGATGCTGCACACTGTTACTATCAAAATTATGGATGTTTCCATTGTAATTATGATTTGCTCCATGGATCCTTCCCTTTTCTTGCAGATACAGCAAGGAACCTGGGAAGGCAACAAGCCACTAAAACAGTAGGGGGGCTTTTTTTACTCATGGAATTGTCTGCAGGAATTGAGGGAATGACTATTCCTTCATATCTTTATATACATTACATCGCATCCCAGCCACTGCTGTATGCTTTCTCTCCAATCGTTATAATAAACTGATACTACTGATAATAAACTGATAATTTTTCAGTTAACTTGCAAAAATTTGATCAACCTCTCAAATATTACCTTTTTAAGTATATTAATTCAATGTAATTCAATTCTTTAAAATAGTGCTCACAAGCCATGACTTGAATCAAAGGAGCAGTTTTGTCATGGTTCCAATCCTCAGTGGGGCTTTTTCCACAAGTGAAACTTGGCCATCCGTCCCAATTTTCGCGGGACACTCACGCTTTTGCGTAGAGTGTCCCGCGTCCCGCCGGGCTTATGCCATTGTCCTGATTACGGACAATATTAGCCCGCTTGTAGCTGACACTGGTGCTTGAGTGGCGGGAGCGGCTCCCCAGTCAGTGAAACAGGGAAACGCTGCAGAAGGCACCTTCTGTGGGGGGCTCCCCTGTTCCCTGACCAGGAGTGCCGCCACTACCGGCAGTGTGGTGCTGCGTAATGGTTGCCCGGGTTCTTCTTTGGCTAATACAAAAATCTGGTCACCTTAATTAAAATCCATTTTAGAAATTGAAGCTAGTGAATTGATCCATCACAGTATTGTGTTCCAAAGCTAAAATCATCCCCCCCCCCCCGAGTACATCTGGATAAACATGTGAAATTAGGCGTATCAAACCCCTGTTGGGGGGCAAGGGATCCTTGCTGGCTGACAGAAGAAAATGGCAGGAAATGGGCGGGAACACCATTAGCATTTTGTCATCACATCACCTGCAATGTCAGCACACCACATGCAACATCATTTTGTCCCAGGAATGGGACTTGTATGGTACTAGAAAATGAACTGTTGAAGTCCATTCTTTACTATAAGATGATCATTTCCCCCATATCTACTAAAACATAAATCTTACTTTCAAAATGATTCCACTTTAACACCTTTCTTGCACTGTTACTGCCTGGGTAAGGACATAAACAAAACTAGGTCAGTCAGTCTTTCAATGCCCTTTGCAGCTGGATTTTACTGTGCAAAAAGCAAAATCCGCTTGCAAACAATTGTGAAAGTAGTTTGAAAGTGCATTATTCTGCATGTGTGGAAGGAGCCTGAGACTTTAGAATAGGATGTCACTAAAACTCAGCAAATAGTCTTGGGCATCAGCTGTTAAATAGTGTAATTGAAAGTGTGGGCCTCATAATTTCTAGGTCCTTATATAAGCCATATTGGGCTTTCTAATGAAGATTTTATGGGGTTTTTTTTCCATAAAACATGATTTCCATTCAGTTCAAAGCTGTTTTGCCCACTGTTTGCCTCAAAGAAGAAATGAGTTCAGATGTAACAGCTACCTTGAAAACAGCCAGTGGGGCACTGAAGTGGGGAGGATATTCAAAGCCATCAGCCTCTGATCAGCATTTTTGCCTCAGAGCTATCTATTCTTCCCTTTAAAGGAAACACAATGTGAGATTATTTGGTTGCTTTGGGGGGCAGTGGTGAAAGAAAAGGACAAATTAAACCCTACTCAACAGATTATCTTCCATTATTGTTTCCCTGTTTTGTTGAGTTATTTTACCAATGTTGATGGGCCAAGACGAGAGAGATATTGTCCCTATTAAAACACTCCAGTCAACAACCTGGTTATATCATTCTGTACCAATTGAAGTTTCTGAGTACTTTCTAAGGTCGGTCTCACAAAAAGCATTGGCAGATAAAAGCTCTCATAGGAATAACACGCTGGTCTCTGAATACAGTTTTCCTTTTCTTTCACAGATACCATTTAACCAACATAACTAGCTCATACTCTGAACAAAAGCTGTTAGTTCTGCTTTTGGTCATCAAAATTGCTGATAGTTTCAGCCTGAGCTCTTTTCTCTTTAAAATGAAATGTTGAACTGACTGCCCTGGGAAGTGCTATTGCCATTTCTTTAAAATAAAGAAGCGGCTTCATCAAAACAATATCCATGCCATGTGCCACTTTATTGTATTACTGACTGAGAAAAGTTGCAGTTCACTTTTCTGTTGTCAATAGCAATGTTTTTAGAGTTCATACAAGACTCTCTGATCTAAAGTGAAATAGAGTTCAGGCTAGGGGGCTTCAGAAAGACAAAATCCATACTTTTTAATAGCCAGATAGGAACTGTTATTTGTAATAAATAAAACTCCCATTGATGATAAGATCAGTTTTCAAAAGAGCATAATTGTCTCTATGGACAAGGAGGTTTATTTGCTGTTCCAAAGAGCAGATAATAATTACTGCAGTCATGCATGAATATAGTATCTGGGGCCCTTTCTGCATGGGCGTAATACAGCGACCCAGGGATGGCAAAAATGCCGTCCCTGGGCTGCTGTTTGCACAGGAGGTGCAGCAGCACCATCTTGGCCGCCCGGGAGCGGCGTGAAGCCACCCCTGTTAACCTCGCTAAACAAGCGAGGATTTTCCAAAGTACCATCTTCCTGTCGGCACGGTGCGAACAGCACCGGCGGGAAGACGCTGCTTTCCCCTCTCCTCCACTCACCGTCCCGTCCAGCGTCACTCTGGAGGGCTGCACAGCCCCACCCACACTGCCCTCTGACCCCTGGAGGTTGGAGGGCAGCATGGGCGGGTCCCTGCAGCCCTCCAGAGTGATGCTGGATGGGACGGTGAGTGGAGGGGGCCAACCGGAGGCAGCTCTGTATGGAGCCACCTCTCTGGCTGAGGGGAGAGTCGGGGCCGCTCGCACGCTAGCGTGCGGATAGTCCCCGAGCCTCCAAGGTGTGTTTCCGCCCGTGTGCGGAAAGGGCCTACATCACAAGGTGAATTTGAAAATTTCATAGAATAGGATGTGGGTTGTTGTTTTTTGAAATAGTAACAGTAGTTTAGCTTCCAGCCTTAGGCTGGAGTATCTATTGTGACTATCTATATTTCTGGAAGGTACAGAAGATGGGGCTTGGAATTATCACTTATCTCCAAACTGCACAGATCAGTTTCCCTGGAGAAAATGGCAGCTTCAGAGGGTAGACTCTATGACATCACACATCCCCATTAAATTTCCTCCTCAAACTTCACTCTCCCCAGGCACCACCAACAAATCTCTAGGAATTTCGGAAGCCACAGTTGGCTCCAGAGTTGAACAGTGAGTGAATTTTACCCAGGGTCCTGACTGGCTAATAAACCTTGGGAATGAGGCTATTGCTTTCTTCATAGCAAAACATGCATGTATTTTATGTATGTATGACTGTACTATTAAATTGGCTTAACTGTCACAACTGGCTGCTGGCATTTAAGCATTGCCTGGGGAACATACTAAGGAAGTTCCTTCAAGGGGTTCTGGAGATGTGATACATGATAGCCACCTCTGGTTGGATAGTTTGTTGGCCATGCCTCTCAAGATGCAGGTGATGGGTAGGAGCAGCAGCTTTGGTTGCATCCAGATTCAAAACATGGTCTCTTTCCTTAGTTATCACCAGTAGGTAGCTTGAGGCGGCCACTGTCAGCAGTCAAGCTGTTACCCACACCAGAGGTGTACCAGGCCTAAATGCAGAGGTGGGATCCAACCAGTTCTCACCACTTCTCTAGAAGTGGTGACTAATTTTTTCTGAGTGCTGAGAAGGGGTTACTAAAGCAACCTCCCTGCCCAATAGGGACTGGAGGCGCGTGTGTGCGGCGGCACCACTGGTTGAATCTCACCACCTTCGGAACCTGTTATTAAAATTTTTGGATCCCACCACTGCCTAAATGGCACCCAGGGCATGACTGGATCTCTGTGCCACCCCCCTTGCAGCAGCCAGCAGGGAGGACGGGGGAGGCTGGGGCTTGGGGGTGGCTCGAACAGGCACTGCAGCGAAAGGCTGGCTCCCAGGCTGACCTGCCACTGTGGTGCATGCCTGGGCCGCCTGCTGCCAAGCCCCCCCCCCCAGCCTTCCTCCAGGCCAGCTTCTGCCCTCCCCAAGAGCCAGTCTACAGGGAGGCCAGGGGTGTGGGGCTTGGTGGCAGGCAGCTCAGACGCGTGGTTCAGGGGGATGCTGCAGCAGTAGGCTAGCTCCTGCATTCCCTGGCCTCCCTGGGTGGGAGGAGCCAGCCTGCAGCCATGGCAAACAGCACAGCTGGCGAGCAGCACCCTGGCATGGGGGGAATCTGCCAGGCACTGGCTGGGTTTCCACGCTGTGGGAGAGGCTGGGCATAGGGACCCGGCTGCCGCCCAGCACCCACCATGTGACAAAACGGCATGCTTCCGGGGACATGGGATATCCCTGACCGACACTCATTTCCTCCAGCCTGTGTTGTATAAAGACCTGAGAATCCTATGCTCAATAAAGTTGTGGCCTGATTTGTGTCTATGTCATCCTTTGTGTTTCCATCCTTTGTATCTCCATTGTTTTTCCATTGTGTCTATGTCATTCTTCTCTCTCTCTCTTTCTTTATGGCTGGTCCCTGATCTAGGCACCACATAATGCTTCTAATAGTTTAACATATGGGGAAAAAACCCATTGCTGTTAGTATTGCTGCTGGCTTGCTAAAGCTGCTACCTAACTAAGGTGAATGATAAAAGAACACAATGTCAGTTCCTAAACAATGCATGGTCATGATTCTGAGCATGCTATTGGCTATGAGAATGCTTCCAAGATTGATTCTCTTCATTCACATTTCTTTCTGGCATTTCAAATTACTTGGCATTGTTTCTGTTGCAGAACTAATGTGTTAAGAATGTTTTGCTGTTCCATTTTTATCTCTGGATATTAGCTCAACAAAATACAAACAAACCAAATGTTCACAGATACTGAATGTATCCTTATTTCTGCTCACCAAAAGCAAAGTAGACAACAGCAAGCTCCAAGAGATGAACAAATATGAATTGAAACAAATCAGCCAGTTTCAATATGTATTGATGCTTGAGATCCAAAGCACTATTGGCATACACTGCAGCTCTTCAGAACTGATGAAGACATTACATGATACATGATGATGATGATTAGAGAAGAGTTCACAGCCGCCTGATCCTTAGTTGGAGCTGAGTTACCTTCAAGCCATAACTGGAGCCCCACCCAGAGGCCCAGGGAAGTCAGGAAATGTATCGGCGTAGTACCGGTGCTTTTGATCCCCGAAAGCAGGGTTGCCCTCTGAATTTAAATTAGGTTAATTCGGTCAATTCCAGACTGCTCTAAGTGCCGCTCTAGTGTTTTCGGGATGCAGCCCAGCCGCAAGCAATTATCACTGGGACGCAAAATCTCAGCTGGTTTGAGCTATAGACGCTGAAGCTCGATTCTCAAAATCATGGCATTCCAGTGGACTTTTTTCATGTTCTTTTTCAATGACCCTGCTGTCACCGGGGACTGCTATGTCGATGATGCTCACTTTCTTGTCCTCAATCATGGTGATGTCTGGTGCATTGTGTTTCAACACTTTGTCTGTTTGGAGGAGGAGGAGGATACCTTGCTCCTCCCCTTTTGGGCTCAGGGCAGTGTACAACAAATATTAAAACAGTAACAGCATTTAAAACAATAAATATCATATCAACATCAAAATACTTAATCAACAGGCAATACTTCTAGTTTATCAGTGTTTCAGGGCACTAACTTATATCAACACTGACAATTTCATTGTCAGGGATAGATTGATGGGGGAAGTCTCCACTTGCTGTCTCAAACATCAGCCTGGTAGAACAGCTCCATCTTACAGGCCATGTGGAACTGCATAAGGTTTTGCAGGGCCTGGGTCTCGTCAGAGGGAGCATTCCACTAGCTTGAAGCCAGGGATGAGAAAGCTCTGGCCTTGATTGAGGCCAGCTGAACATTCCTGAGGCCAGGGATCACCCAGCATATACCTAGCCAGTAATACAGAACATAATGGGTTGGATTCAATCAGCTGGTGCAAAATCACTGGGTTCAAAATCACTGAATTCAATCACTGGTGCAAAAAGGAGGAGGGATCCTACTGAAAAACCTGAGATGTCCACGGACAAAGGCATGTGCAATGGTGGATACAGTGAAGAGATGAGATTGAGTGAAAAAGCTGGCTGAATCTCAGTTACTGCCCTCATCTTACAGGTCTTATTTACAGGTCTGCAACCACATCCTCAGACTTAAAACCAGCTAAAGAAAAAAAAAAGGTCCAGGAAGTGAACAAAATTAGACTGGTAAGGGAATAAACCATCCCACCCATAATTCCCTCCTTTTCAGTGTCTCCTGGCCCTGCTTTGAGGGACAGACATATCTCTCAGAATACCACCCATAATTACAAACAAGCTTTGCAGTTCAGTGTGTTAGACTGTGATGAGTGGAGACTTACAAGATTTGTGTTGGGGTGTGAATTCCCATCCATTTATCTCTCTCTCCATCCTTCTTTGCATCCTTTTACTGCTATTGCTTCCAACCACTGCTGCCGCCGCCTCCTCCTCCTCCTGGGCTGACCTAGCAGTAGCACCTCTTTTGACCTTCCCACTGCCTTCTCCTTCATTTCTTGTTGCTTCCCTAGTTGAAAAGGAAGAGGAGTTGCCATGAGCATATTTTCCTTCCCCCCTTGGCTGCTTTATCATCTTCTCTCCCAGGCAGGGGAGAGGGACAAAGAAGAAAACAGAAGTAGAGCTCAGAGCTGCCTCTACCTCTACCTTACTGCCTTCTCTCCTGGGCAAGGGGAAGAAGTGCAGTTTAAAAATACATGGTCTCTTTTCCTTGATATTACCTGGATGTGCACAGACCGCACTCCTCAATTTGGGGGAGAGGGATTTTTAATCTCCCCCAGTTAGAACAAAGAACTTGGGACTCCCCCAGACTGCAGAAAAATGTATTGTCTCTGTCCATGTGCTGTGCATTTTTGTTTGATCTGCACTGGAGCTAGCTTCAAAGTGACATATTCTGAAGTACATTTGGAGATAAACAGGTGGATTTTTTATAATTTCCTTTTCTCAGAGAAAAATCCTGCATCACAGGAAAAGGATGTTCTAAACTGGACTCTGTACGCTTTTATATAGGTAGTACTGTGAAATTAAGTTCTGAGATTTTTGTCAGTAATAAAAAAGGCAATCAAATTGTCTACACATAAAATATTATATATGAACTACAATTTATTTAGAAGAAAACACTATACTGGAATTTTATTAAAAATTAGTTCATGGAAATTTTTTCTTCAGGGCAATTCTGGAGCTACAGCGTTCTTCTCCAAACTCTAAAATGAATAGGCCTTAAAATACGATCTAGGGAAATTATTAAAGGTAATTTTAGCATAAGAAATAGCAGCTCATTTTTCACTTTCCTCCTTAGCATCTCTTGATAGATGCCACTCAAAAGCATATCGGTGTTTGGATACGATTCAGTTTACATTTCATGTTTTCATTTGAATTTAGGTCTGTCACAACTGATAAAGAGTGATAAATGTGACATTACTATGTCTAAAGATCATTAAATGTCAGCTCAGGCACTGGCAGCAAAATGGCTGGCAGAAAGTCAATGATGCAAGAACGGTATGGAGTGTGAGAAGCAGAGATGGATCTAGGGCAGCAGGGAGTCGCATAAGCTGTGAGCAATCAATCAATCATTTTGTACTGAGGAAGAATAAAGCTAGACTTAAAGGCAGTTACTGTGTGTATAGGTACAGAGGAAAACATCTTATTTGTAAAGTCCCTTTGATTTTCATCCACATGCATTTTACAACCATGATCAGAAATAATAGACAAGTAACGGTACATTGTTTGCCAGCCCATTCTTTTTTTAATGAAATCTTATTCGAGGTCAAAAAAATAAACCAACTTTCAAATACAAAAGATGAAGTCTTAAAAAATACTTCAGAGTGAACAATGTCCCTTTTAGGACCAAAGATTTATGCAGTGTGATGAGGGTATAATAGAAAGAAAGGAGTTTTGAAGTTTTTTTGAGTGACCATTATGCTGCTTGACAATCAGAATGATGTATTCATCATTCCATTTTGCCTTCTATTTTCCAATTCATATGATCCAGTTTTAAGTGATATCCAGTATATCCTGGTGTGATGGGTTGTCATAAAATGTGCGTTTCCAAAAGTGCAGGTTTGTCTAAAGTAAAATATTGTTTACATTCAGAGTGAAGCATAAAGACCTGGGAACAGGAGAAGCCATTTGATTGGCTGTGGTATCCTGCATTCCGATTGGCCTAATGACTAGATGACAATGCAGAGGGGGAGCAGGTTAACTCCCTGACAGACCATTTGGAGAGGCTTTTTGGACTTCAGAGTTCCTGGTGTTAATAGCTATCATGCTTTAACTGAGTTTGAAAAACATAATAGACAAGTAGTGGCAGTCAGTGTGTTGAAATCTGGCTTTGCTTTGCCAGTGACAACCCTGTGAGCTATATGTGTAAAATACTCAGACTGAGAGAACTGGTGAAGGGATCTATTGTGAGGTCAAGCTAAAGGGTCATATAAATATAAACCAGTGAGGAATATCTTCAAGTGAGGGAAGAATTTTAGTGTACCAATTAATAAAGAGTATTGGGTTTTGCTTTGTGTTTCCTCAGTAACATATTTTATGTTTTAGTTGAGGGTTTTTCTAACTGTGAAGGCTTTTGAAATGAGGAGTACTTAAGTGAGCTGTAAAAAAAATTGAAGCCCTTGTTAGGAATCCTGTGTGTGTATGTGGAGAGCAAAACCATTAGAACATTGGAACAGGTGTGCCATCGTAAGCGAAACAACTAGTGTAACACACATGCTAAGCTGAATCCATAAAATCGAGAACTGAAACTGAATAAGTACTAGTAAGTCTGTGCCTGAAAACTAAATACTGAATCTCTGTGCCAAGCTCTAATGTATATATGTTTCTCCTGCTTTATTTGCCTCATTCATTCCATCTCTCCAAGTTTTTCATCTCCCTTTCCCATCTCCTCTCTGTTAATAAACCTTTTATACTGATTAGGTTAAAATCTGCTTCAGTGCTTATTTTGTGTCCATTATAAAAGGGTACACTTAGCAAAGGTTTAAATCAATGCACATCCTTCACCTTCTGGGTCAGTTACAGGGCTGAGGGAAAGTGCTTTTATTATAACAAATGCTACCATTTCTGAAGCCTCAGTCCCTGAAGGAAAAAAACAGGGAAAATCTGACAAGCCAGGTCAGTGGCCCACTAAACATAGAACACTTACCTTAGGGCTCTTAGCAGCACAGTGGGCTATAGTGTGGTCTCTTCATAGTTCCCCGCTTACAAGTGAGGAGGCAGCTCAGTGCCTGCCCTGCAACTACTTGCTGAATTCTCAGCAGGCCTCTCTTTTCCTGGTTCTCTTAACTCTGCCCATCACCTCCCTCTTAAAGGCACAGATCTCATCACACCTGATAACTGCAAGATAAAAAGCTTTGTTAAAGCTCTTTAAATTGTAGTTATATTTATATACTTGTGATTGCTGTTATATTGATATTGCAGCCTTTTTCCAAAAATAACCCTTTCCCAAAGAATGAGGCAGAGCGATACCCTGAACCACAGTCTCCTGAAGAAGGTGAACAAGTTTGAACTGATCTCTCTCCCACTGTCCACACATGCACGCACACTTCTTGTTTTGAAATGCAATAATAGACAATGATTTTGCACTGCTTATCTGTTTATATTGATATATCAATATAATGAAAAGAAAAAGTTAACATAATAACAAATATGAAAAGGGAGAAGGGGAGAGGTATGCACTAACAATACAAAAATATAGTCATAAAGTAAACTATATCAGCTATACACAGCTAACTCTAAGAAACATAACCACTCCTTAGGGTGGGGAACACAGTTCTGGAGGGAAGGAGTTCTCCCCTCCTTTTTAGTCACATGTCCTGGATGGGAAAAGCAGATAAACCAGGCTGTAAATGGCAGAGGGGAGAACTCACCTAACAGCGATGATCTTTAAAATGCTTACTAAAAATGCTCTGTGGCAGGCCTGCATCAGCACAGTCCTACATGGGACTGTTCAGAGGCCCCAATGATGAAGATAAAGTAATTTGCTCTCTTTCATGAACTAGAGGTCTGTTTCCTGACCATACTAGAGACATTTAATTGAAATATTACCATAAAAAAGTTGTTGACTATTTTTGCATGATTACCTATCAATACTGTAAACATTGAATATAATATAATATAAAAATAGAATAACAATTCTGAAAAAATACTAGGAATGCTCACAATAAATAATGGGTGAAACAAAGAAGTCATACAGTAACAGCACACAAAAACAAACAGAAAAGGGCATTTTTACTTCTCTATCTGTGTCCTTTTACTTACGAGACAGGTGGTCAAGTGCTCCTACCCCCTAGAATTGCACTGGTAACTTGTGACATTCAGATCCTTTACACCAATCCCTGTTCTTTATTAAAACTCATTTGCATTCCAGCTAACATACAGAAACAGATAAGGAGATTATTATCCACATCTAATGTACAAATTTGTGTAGCTTAGCATGTTCACAGCAGCAAAACATCTTGAAATTCTGTTAGATTATGGAGCTTAAATCATGACTGCTTATTTTAAGTAGTAAACTAAACATGAAAAAAACAACAGAGGAAGACTGTATTACTGCTCCAAGCAATATACATTCCAGCCAGGCAGTGGAAGAGTGCCTTCAGAAACATTACTGAAAAATAATTTCTACTTAAGTTCTACTTATTTTCACTTTATTTATATTATTATTTATTATATATTATATTTATATTATTATTATTATTTATTATATTTATATTATTATTTATATTATTCACTTTATTGACTTTTGCTCAGTTTAGTCATCCGAGCATTTCAAAGAAAACATGCACATTCCAGCATACATAAACTGTGAAATCTATTAGGAAAGTAAAAGGTACAATCCCAATTATCATTAAAAATCTTATTTTCAAATGCACTTCAAAGTTTACTCATGCTGGGAACTGCTTCTTATCTTTGAAACTTCCAGGCTGATGGGTGCAATTTTATTTTAATTGTTTTGAGCACCATGTGTGAGAGAACATGACAGAAGGCAAATTGCTTACACAAAAATGTAATGTTAAAGGAAGTAAAAGGTTACAACATATCTCAGTACAACATGCCCTGTTTGTGGCTAAGCTACATTATGCAGATGGTTATAAACCACCTTTTGAGGTGCTTTCTGGGTTTTGGGGGAGAAGCACATTCCAGACAATGAATGTTGCTGAAATCTGAAAAATCTGGAATGAATGGCATTTTCCTGGTGCACCATTTGAGGTCACCAAATCAGATTTTCTCACAATGCTGGCTCATTGATTTAGGAATGACCCTTGATGATGACTAAAACCAAAGAAGTATTAGTGTGCCTCAGGATACCACTGACTACTTCCTTTGTATAAAGCATGCTTGATTCAGTTCAGTTTAGCCAGTGCTAATTCCAAAGATTCCACATCTGAGGAAGAGTCCAGAGCAATGTCAATCAAGTCAGGAGTCAAAAGTCAACAAGGAGAGTCCAAGAATCAAGGTCAAGAAACTAGTCCATGGTCAGTCAACATCTGGAGACAACAACAGCATGCAGACAAGGTCAGGAAGAGCACACTTTGCAACCACAGCTGCAGTGTCTGCCAAAGGCCTTTTATTCCTCAGAGCTACTTGCCTGAGACTGTTCCTGCAAAGATTCTGGGTAATGCATAACCTGCAATCTCGCAGAGTGGTGCCTCTCCTTTAAGGCCAGTCTCAATCTCCATCTGCAATGCTGACTTACATCTGGAGCCCCAGAAAAAGTTAACGTAATAACTCAGTCCTTGAAGGAAAAAAACAGGGAAAATCTGACAAGCCAGGTCAGTGGCTATAATCTTCCTTAGCCTTGCTCTGAGTCAGAAGACTGTGTTGGTTCAGGCTCTACTGAGTCAACTGGCCTCTCCCAGTTAACTCTTCCTCAGATGAGCTGTCAGCTGCAGCAGAAGGGGTCATGACAGGAAGTTTGAGTAGCCTATCATGGGGCAAGTTGTAATAGCATATGATGAAAACAGAGCTCCACAGTTTCCAAAGCAGCTCAATGTCTTCCTCTGCACCTACAATGGTTTCTAAACATATATGTAAGATGTCTGTGATTCTACTTAGAATATTCAATAAAAACAAGCAGTTTTTGAGCATTTGTGCATATTGCTTATCATTTGCAATCAAATTACTATTCAAGGAGTGATTTGCCCATCTCCAGGTGCAGACACTGGATAAATCTAAATTGTTTAAACTCAAGAAGTTAGCCTCACATTCTAAATTCTCTTCTGCAGGGTGGTTTACAGCTTATTCTTTCTTGGAGACACTTCATGCAAAACAAGCTGTCTTCAGGTCACTGCCTGGTTCAGTGTTACCCAAGAAATAGGTGGCAACCAGTTTGGCACCCTGCTTTGTTGACTCAGAAACCCCCTCTTATTTTATTTCTCCATGAATTAAAGATGTGAGTCTTTACTGTCCTGCAAGTTTCTGTTTCTTCATGTTATATTTTGCCCATTTCATTTAATGTTATTTTGTGTCAATTGGGCATAATATATGAATGACATGAAATGATGTAAGAGTGGTATATGCAAGAGTATTATATGTAGGCAGTAAAAGAAACAAATGAATGGGAAATGTCTAACAGGGTTGGTGATTCAGTAAACTTGAATCATGGGGTGGGAGGGGGGGAGATCAGAGAGATTGTGTGTGACCTAGCTCAGCCCAACATGCAAGATCTATCTACCTCCTTCCAAGCTCTTCCAACCCACCAAGGTGGGGAGATCAGAGAGGATTTTTAAGATAGAGTCACCAAACTTGCAGGGTGGGTTTGGGAGACTCTCCTGGTAAGAGCATTCAAGTTTGGTTCAGGAGCCAATGGGAAATGGGGGCTACATCTTTGACAGCACATAGCACTGTGTCAGGCCCTGCCATTCTGGGCCTGCCAAAGCACTTGAGACATGCCTGGACATGCCTTTCAGTGGCTGGTCTTGCATCAGCCCTACCCCAGGTCAGAGGTTCAGCTTTCCTGTTTTGCAGCGAGGTAGTGAATAGAGTGTAACGATTCCTCCTAATGTCTCCTCTTCCGGGAATGGCCAGGCCATTCCCAAAACAATGTATCTACTACAACTGTCTTCAACTGCCCTTTCTAATGGTGATATGGAGAATGCAAAGGTGGGGGCTATCTGATTGTAATTGTAAGGTTTATACTGGGAGCCAGGGAGCCGAGACCTCAGTCTCAGATACCTGGCCATATGGTTCAGACACTGTTTCAATAAAGCTCTTGAAGCCATTCTAGAGTCTTGTTATTGACTGGGGTACTAGGCCCTTACACACTGCACCCAGAGGTGGAATCCAACCAGTTCTCACCACTAATTTTTTCTGAGTGCCGAGAAGGGGTTACTAAAGCAACCTACCTGCTCAATAGGGACTGGAGGTGTGTATGTGCGGCGGCGCCACAGTTTGAATCCCATCGGAACCTGTTATTAAAATTTTTGGATCCCACCACTGACTGCACCCACTGAACCAAACTTGGGTGTTCTTGTAAAAGTTTTGTGCCTCTATCTTGAAAAATGTGGTCCCTACATATACACTCAGATACACTCAGGAATTCCCCATTGGCTACAATGGAGTCAGATCAGTTGTCTATCTATCTATCTATCTATATAAAAAGCTAACCGTGTATGTGTTGATGACAGGGTACCTCAGTAACTGCTGGGCCAATTCCTCTGAAAATTCCCAGCCACTATAGTCAGTCAGGCGAGAGTGTTTTTAGATGTTCACATACCTGAAATTTCATACCTGGACCAGGTAAAACACCTTTTTCCTGGCGCTCCCTGGTGAAGGACATGCAGCTGCCTGTGTGTAACTGTCACTTTTAGAATGTTCGTGCTGCTTAGAATGTTCACTCAGACGGCCAGATATGAGCAGTGAAAACAGTACATAGGCAGTCACTCGAGTGGAAGTGAAACACATACACACACATACACATGAGGGAGAGGGAAGGAAGGGAGAAGAAGAAGAAGAAGAAGAGGAAGAGGAGGAAGAGGAGTTTGGATTTATATCCCCCTTTCTCTCCTGCAGGAGATTCAAAGGGGCTTACAATCTCCTTGCCCTTCCCCTCTCACAACAAACACCCTGTGAGGTAGGTGGGGCTGAGAGAGCTCCGAGAAGCTGAGACTAGCCCAAGGTCACCCAGCTGGCATGTGTGGGAGTGTACAGGCTAATCTGAATTCCCCAGATAAGCCTCCACAGCTCAGGTGGCAGAACAGAGAATCAAACCCGGTTCCTCCAGATTTGATACACGAGCTCTTAACCTCCACTGCCACTGAGAGGGAGGCGTGGCATCAGAGATGGGATCCAGCAGGTTCTCACAGGTTCCTGAGAGTAGGTTACTAATTATTTGTGTGTGCCGAGAGGGGGTTACTAATTGGTGATTTTGCCACGTGATTTTTGCCTTAGTTATGCCCCTCCTCTCAGAAGTAGCGCGCAGAACTTGAAGCAGTCTAGCAGGAGGTGCACCGGTGTGCGTGGCAGCCTGCGCCTGCATGCATTCGTTTCCCACCCAAGGACCGGTGCAGCGGCTGTGTCCTTGCCACAGCCCTGCCCAGGAATGCCCCGCCCCTGGAATATCCAGCCATGCCCCATCGTGCCCCGCCCAGCCCCATTGGCGCTACGCCACAGTTTGAATCCCATCACCATGGGAATCTGTTACTAAAATTTTTGGATCCCACCACTGGGTGGCATGCAAGGGAAGAGAGGGAGGGAGAGGAAAGGGATGGTGGGGGAGGCATGCAAGGGAAGAGAAGTGAGAGAGGGGAGACAGTGAGGGGTGGCATGCAAGGGAGGGGAGGCAGGGGGCCCAACATCTTGATAGGACCCACCCACCCTAGCGGAGGGAAAGGGAAGGGAGGGAGGGGGAGGGGTGGCATGCAAGGGAAGAGAAGTGAGGGAGGGAAGAGAGTGAGGGGTGGCATGCAAGGGAGGGGAGGCAGGGGGCCCAGCATCTTGATATGATCCACCCACCCTAGCGGAGGGAAAGGGAAGGGAGGGAGGGGGAGGGGTGGCATGCAAGGGAAGAGAAGGGAGGGAGGGAAGAGAGTGAGGGGTGACATGCAAGGGACGGGAGGGAGGGGCCAGGCACCCTAGATTCCCTGAATACTGCAGTTACAGTTAAGAAAACCAGGCACGCATTACTCAGGAGTAAGCTCAGTACAGCAACCATGACATACTTTGAATGGCTGCGTCGCACCCGTCAGAGGGTTTCCTCAGAAGCGAAACCCATTGCCACCAACCAAACTTACTCCCAGGTAAAGGATCATGACCAGCCAGCCTAGATGTGTGGGAGGGGTGCCTTTCCATTCCCCCCCCAGGAATGCGGGCACACACATCACTGACATCACACAGTATCAGGCTGCATGTTTGCATGAGCATGTACTGCTGGCCTCTGCAATTGATTTGCTGCTACTGTTCCTTTCCCATTTCACCACAATAAGCCACAGCAACGCGTGGCCGGGCCACGCTAGTATATATATAAAAATCTATCAGTGCCTTTTTCTGCTGACAGGTAATCTCCCAAACTACTGGACCGATTGCTTTGACATTTTCACACAACGTTGCATTTGCGTGCAGCCAGGTTTCCATACTTTTTCCACACCTCCTGTTGTGTACATGCCACACCTGTGACAGTTGGAACCACAGTTCTGTTCTGCAACAGCGCCATCTGCTGGCTGCCAAAGCAACACCCTCTGATACAAGGGAAACAACCATGCCTTCCTTGAAAATCCTCTGCCATCTGGAGTGAAAGGAATGGGCTCCGCCATCTGGACATGGCCCACCCACCCTAGTGGAGGAAGGGAAAGGTGAGGGAGGGTCCGGGGGTTTGCTGGACCAAACGCTCTGAAATTTGAACACAACGTAGCTTATGCCTCCCAGTGTGTTTTCAACTAGGTAATTCGCCTGCAAGGGAAGGAAGTGAAAGGGACAGGCTCAGCGATCTGGACATGGCCCACCCACCCTAGCAGAGGAAGGGGAACGTTAAGGAGGGACAGGATGGGGTGACATGCAAGGGAACGGGAGAGATGGAGAGGAGCAAGGGGCCCCTTGCCCCTCCCCTCCCTTGCAAGCATTGTGCAATGCCACATGTTTGAACCATTCGCTTCCCCTTTTCTTTCTTTTCCACTTCCCCAGACTCAGCCACAGCAACACGTGGCCGGGCCCGCTAGTAATATAGAATAATCTGGAGAATTTCTGAGTGGCACCTCAGTGGCGCCTAGGGGGGTGCCTTTTTCATTGCAGTGGCATTAGACTTGCAGTGTGGCTTTGGGAGTATCTCCTAATAAAAACAACTAGGTTTGGTGAAGTTTGGTTCAGGAGCTCCAGTGCTATGGATCTGCAAAGGGGTAGCCCCCATCTCCCATTGTTTTCAACTGTTTCTAATGGGAGATGGGGACTAGCCTTTTGGGGACTTATAGCACTGAACCACCTGAACCAAACTTCACCAGCATTGGCTGAACTTATCAGGAACGTCTCCTGAAGCCATCCTGCAGGTTTGGTGTTTCTACCTTGAAACATGTGCAGGTGGAAAGCTGCAAAAAAACCAAATTTCCCATAGGCTCAAATGGAGCCAAATATTTTCTAGTTTCCCAAATCAGATTTTCGAGGGTTTTCTTTTTAGTTTTTTGATAATTTTTAAAGTCAGAAAAATCCAAACCTGAATTTTGTCTTTTTTTAATATGTTCACGCCTAAATTCTCCAGTGAATAAAAGGAATTCACTATCACAAGATGTGATAGTACAGCCACCTTAGGGCTATCTAAAAAGGACTGGACAAAGTCATGGAGCAAAGTTCTGATTGGTGTCTATTTGCTATACATCTGTAACAAGGTAATCTTTCTTGGTCTGATACAATACCACAGGGTATGGTTATCTCTGTCATACCTTGCTTGTGAAATTGTCAAGAGCTTTGGCCCATCCATGGTTGTGCAACATGCTACTTGATGGTCTTTAGTCTGCTTAAGCAGAACATTTCTGACATAATTTGCCTTTCTACCCTCTGGAAATCTAAAGACTAGATAAAGTGGGCTGAAAGCTTTCTTGAGTTAGAAGTAAAAAAGCTATGAAAATTATATGTTTGCAATATAGAGTTCCAATATATATAATACTCAATGGGCAGTCTCTTTGTAAAGACTGGTACACCATGTCAGAAAATGTACGTGGTCATCTGCAACATTTATTCCAGGCAAACTGCATCACATGCAGCGGGACAATGATTTCAATCGCTCAGGACCAAGGTTCTGTTTAGAGTTAATAGTAAATTTTATGGACTCTTATTGATAAAAACAATGTCATACCACTTAGGGATATAAACACCACTGTATACCAAGAGATCCAAAAAGAAGTAGATCTCGATCTTTATTAACTTAATTCTGAAATTTATTGCACTATGCTTGGTGGCATATCTGTCTTTCAGAGCTTGACTTTCAGAGCCTCTATTAAACTGACAAAAGTTTTCAATTGGATTCAAAATTGAAATCCCCTAAGGGTAATTTGACATTGCATTATTATTGCATTCACATCTACAGATGTTTGCAAGTCAAGTTAATCTGTGACAAACACAATGTGTTCTCAAGACCATCACAGAAGTGGCACTATTTCAAAAATATCTTTAATTACACATTACCCTTCCTTGTCATCCTTTTCTTATTTAGCCACAGATGAAGTATTTCAAAGTAACTGTTTTACTTGCATCAACATTGAAAGATTTTACTTTCTGTTCACATTGACCTGATTCTTTCTGCCAAGTGACAAAAGATTACACCACACATTGCCATTAAATTTAATGAAAACTAGGATGTATCAAGACATCTGTGGGAAGTGGGACCTCTGTCTTCCAAGGTATAATTTATCCCAGTTTCTGTGGTCAACATAAAAACTGTATCCTAATGTATTGTCAATGGCGTTCATGACAGAATCAATGGGCTGTTGTGGGTTTTCTGGCCTGTGTAGCCATGGTCTGGGCTTTGGTCCTAATATTTCACCTGCATCTATGGCTGGCCAGCCACAGATGCAGGTGAAACGTTAGGAGCAAAAACTACCAGACCACAGTCAGACAGCCTGGAAAATCCACAACAGCCAACTGTATACGAAGCTGCTACTATGGAGGATTTTTTACACACACACACACACACACACACACACACACACACACACACACACGTTCTTCCAGTTCATAGCATTGATTAACAGGATGCAGAAAATGGCTAAGTTAATTGATGCATAACTGATCCTGCATTCTAATTCCACAGAGGCATAGCGATAGTGAATAGCTGATCTGAAATTTTCCTTGATTTTCTAAGGAAGTAGAAATTCCATAAGCAGCAGCAAGCTCAATAACCCCTCTGTTTGGTTCTCAGTTTGATTGCAAATTGTGATCAGCATCCTCAATTGCTCAACAGAAGTACATTTTTGAACAATCAAAAGTGATCAAAATCATACATGCTGCATACAAATGTTTCTTCATATGCTTTGTCTATTATCTCATCCTTCTATCATCTTTGTTACATGCAAAAATAAAAAAAATAGAAGTGCTTGGGTGATTTTGGGATGGAGAACATGTCTCATCTTTGCATTTGAACCATGTCCTATTTTGTCTGATTGATTCTATGTCAGGGGTCTGCAACCTGCGGCTCTCCAGATGTTCACGGACTACAAATCCCATCAGCCCCTGCCAGCATGCCCAATTGGCCATGCTGGCAGGGGCTGATGGGATTTGTAGTCTGTGAACATCTGGAGAGCCGCAGGTTGCAGACCCTTGTTCTATGTCCACATGTGGAACAATGTGTATCCGCAATACAAATTGGCAGATGTGCACTCTTCCAGCAGGAAGTCCACCATCCTCTTTTTACCTTTCCAAACCAGCTGATAGGGAAAAGATAACTTGCAAAAAATGTGCTTTTTTTGGTTGTCTCACTATTGCTGGGTAGAGTAAACATGACACCTCTGATATTTCAGCCTTGTTCTTTGGGTCTGTTTGGCTATCAATATCAAACATGTTAGATAGCAAAACTGCAAAATTCATATCCCACATTGCTACCTGAGAACTGTCATTCAGATCAGACAATTGTAAGCATGCACTGACCTCATGAACGTCACCTATTGATGAATGGCATCAAGTACGCAGGCACAAAAGCAGCACATACACTCTAATACAGTTGACATTATGATACCAGATCTGTCCATCATGACTTGCAGGACATAAATAATCCACACAAATTGTCATTGTGTGTCAACTCCTTGAAATGCCTAGTGCTATTTGTTCTGCATTGCAAGCAAATAATCAAGGTGATCATAGAAGGTACTTAACAGTGAACAGGCATTGTGAAAATACTAACTTTGATTGTGGAAATGTGGCATTTTTCCAAATAATGAATCATTCCAGCTTTCCAGTACTTCAGTTGGGAGCAATCAGGAGCAACTTTGCAGGGATGAACACATTCCCTTGAATACATTCCATCAGTGTTTCTCTGAGGATCTTTGCAAAGGCTTTTTGAAGTCTTACCTTCCAGTACTTTATTTAGATTTTTTTCATGTTTTACATATTTCTCATAGCATTTTATATGTATTGGGCTAAAGAATACTGCAATCATTTCTAGGTCCCCAGGTCTGACATTTGAGGGGGCTTATTAGATGTAGGGGTGTGTGGTAGTAGTGAAATCTTGGCCCTCAACTGCTTCTCCTCACACAGTACAACAGACTTCTGTGTGTTTTGGCTGCACAGAATGAGATACAGAAATACATAAATAACTATGTAACCAAATGAATATCAGCCTTTTTATAAGATGCAAAATGTAGAGTATAAAAAGGGAGTTGACATTTTACTGGGCTGTGCCATTTAGCACATCAAATGTGGCATTGATATTCAGCAGGGAATCTTGTGAGCACCCTAGTACTCTTGGAGACACTTGGCTGCATGACATTGTAGTTTGCACGCCATTAAATTATTACATTTTCTTCTGCATATTTTGTAGCTCAACATCCCTCCAGCAACTGTAGCAACAAAGGCCTTGTACTGTTAACATGTCTGGTCAAGAAGATATCTAGTTGGGTGTGTATAAGTGATCACCCACTTTCTAATGCACACCAAATTGGCTGTAGAATAGCATAAATGTAAGGAAACTAACTTTCTGCTGCTGCCTTTTCCTGTAGTCACAAAGAACTGTTAACTAAATTTCTCAAACTGATTTAACAGATTATTCAAAGGCAGTTTCCGCACGGGCATTTAATGGCGGCCTGGAGACAGCAAAACCGCCGTCTCCAGGCCGCCATTCCAAGCGCAGCTGCATCGCGAGCCGTGCGCCGATGCCGCCCTCACCAGCTGGCCGGCATTTCCCAGAGCTGCGGCGCTCTTGTTGGGGAAACGCTGCCTCGAAGCCGCTGCCGAGCGAATGGCAGCGGCTTCGAGACGCCTCCCCCACCTGGCACTTACCTTGTCCCCAGGTCTCCAGCGCGTCGCCGAGGCCTGGGGACATGCCCCCCCTGCCCTGCGCCGCTGGAGCAGGCGCGCAGGGCCAGGGGGCGTGTCCCCAGGCCTCGGCGACACGCCGGAGGCCTGGGGACATGCCGGGTCGGCTGGGCGCCAGCGCTCCGTGGCGCCGCCTGCCCGGCTCTTTCCAGGACTGTCCGTGCAGACGGTCCCAGCGTCGTCGGGTCGGCGTCGGAAACGCCGACCCGGCCGCTTCTGCCTTCGTGCGGAAACGGCCAAAGCTATACAGTGAGCCATATCAAAATTATAAGAAGCAAATGAGGGCTCACAAAGTTTACAGAGGGAATCCCATCCCCACGCAACATTTTTAAGAGCCCAAAGTAGTCTCAGGGATTTACCACCACAATAGGCAACCCTGAAATGGCCCCAGGCATCTATTACATGGTGGTGATACAGCCCAGGTGCCATTCCGACCATTGTTGATGTCTCTGTATCCAGACCCAACTTGGCTCCTGGAGTCTGTTGCTTCTTCAGGTTGGCCTGACCTGGTGACCAATGCTGCTATGCCCAGTTGTCTGCAGCCACTGCCACTTCATAAAAAAAGAGAGTGGAGCTGGGGTGGGAAGGCTTTGCCTGCCTGCACATAGCATCTTCGGGCAAACTAGTGAAAGTGGGAGGGGGACCTCCCTCACTTGCTCGCCTGCTCATTCAAAAAGTGAGATTTCTCTCTCTCTGTGGGCAAGTGACTAAGACAGTTCTCCCCTAGGCCTGGAGTAGATCCCTGGGATGACTGCTGCCACTTCAATAGGTAAGAGCACAGACAACACTATTTTTTAAAATGGAGGGATTTAAACCCCCATGATGTATTTGATTACTCCAATTTTGAAGAAACATTTGTTTGGGAGGAGTATTCTTCCTATCCATGGATTTAAATATGTGCAGGCAGGGGCACAAGAAGAATAGATGTACTGGAGAACTAGATATCATCCTGGAGCAAAAGATTTAAATGAAGGTAAATACAGGTAAGTCTTACAGTCTTTCAAGAAGTAAGTAAATGTAATATCCTCCTACATAACTTGCTAAGGATGGAATGGGTGGCTACAACTCACTTCCAACCAATGCCACATGTTCCATCTCAGCGTTCCAACCTCTCATGCCCTCTCCCCTCAAGGAGCAAGCAGGACCCTGGCAGGGCAGTGGCACCAAAGTGCCCTCCCACTTTGCCCGGATCCAACTCTCTCCCCATCAAAAACCCAGGTGGGTTTCCTTTGAAAACTGTTGTAAAAATACTGTATGTAATCTACAGCTGTTTGCACATAGTGCTATTTATTGAATCTTACCTTAACTGAATGATCTAGAGCAATTTACAAAATGTACTTGATTGACTAACCCTTGAAATATTTTCGGATCATATCATAGCTTTTAAAATATTTTGTAAGTATTTATTGCTATTGTATGTAAATGGAAATATTTATTTCTCAATGTTTATAATTATTTATGATGTTTTGCTTCTCTTAATAATATTATGTGATTTTCTATTTCTAGTTACAATGTTAAAGGATTTATATTTCCTATGTATTTATATTGTATTTATTATTGTAGTAGTCAGAATACAATATTCCCACTATGGCCAAGCTGAAATAAACATGTGTTACTGATGAAGTAGTTCAGTTACTAAATATAGACTTTAAAAGAAATGGACAACTTTGGGAAAAATATCTTCATACATTGATACAGAAGGAGGTGAGAAAAAAAAATAATGGGTCACATTTTCTGAAGTATGGAGGTTACCAAACAGCACTGCAAACCGAAAGAATTCCAAACACAATTTATCATGCATGTTTGCAGCACTGCCTTCATGCATTTCACTGGGCTTCTACAAACCTGTCGCAGTAACCCTGTTGAATGAAATAAACAGCTTTACAGTAACTTTTGCTAAGTAGATCAGTATCTCTGGATTACTTCATGGACACATTTAGGCTGGAATGTCTCATGTGTTGTGGACTGAGACAGAACCGTTTTTAATTAATAGACATTCATGCTAAGAAATCTTCTGCACTGGATTTAAAGACTGTAAATAAATATGCATTACTGGATATAATGGCTAAAGGTACTTTTGATTTGTTTAAAACCAATTTCTGGCTTGGAGCAGCCCAGTTTTCAGAAATACCACTGATGCCACAGCAGCATTGGCCAATCTACTCTTCCTTCTTGGAATAGTTTTAGATTGTATCAGAGATATTGAAAATGGTAGCCATTGCTTCCCTTTGAATATTTATTCACATTCCCAACTATCTAATTCTAATGCCATTATTAGATCTCTAACTGGTTAAAGTTTAATATTAAAGACCTCAAATAGTAGCAAAGTTGACTTCAAAAGGGAAAAGATGAAACTAAACTACCCGTCACCTTCTGGCTGTTTCATATGTATCACTTCGTTTTATTCCATTGCAAAGAGTTATTATGCGAGGAAAGCTTCATACATTTAATACTCTGGCAAAAATAATGTAACACATATTACAGTGTGCTTTGTTTGTACATGATTGATCTAAGTGCTATTCTAATTTTCACAGAATTATCCAATGAGGAGGAAAAATGCTTCTAACTTTGCTAATTTACTGTTAAATTCTGATCAAGAGCCAAGGTCTGCCATCTATTATGCTGGCAAAATGTTCTTGATTCCAAAAGGATCGTTGCCCAATTTTGCAATAATAGCATGCCAGGAACAGAACATAAAGGGAAGAACTGCGCTTCTAGTGCATGACTGAAAAAAAGCGTATGTGTATTTTGTACATATGTTTGATGCATTATAGTTTCTTTCCCCTCCATCGAATCAAGACTGCCTTTGAAGAAGAAAAACTGCAACTGGTGCAAAATGCTTCTGCTTGCCTCTTGTCTGGGATTGGGAGTCTCTTGCATATTCAGCTCATTCTGAAACTATTTCATTGGCTTGCCAGTTTGCTTTTGGAATTCAACTGAAGATGCTGGCCCTTCTGAATGAAGCCCTTCATGATTTATCTGAAAGGCTGTCTGCCTCAATATACATTCTTAGATCATTCCAGCAGACCCAGCTTTCTAGTCAGCTAGTCTGTGTGGAATGCTTTTGAAGACAAAATAAATGCATTCACTTACCTCATACTAAACAGAAGGAGAAAAGAAAAAGCAAAGAGTTCAGGTCAGAAACTAGAGCAGTTAATAATCTGAAGTGAAGACTTTTAGAGTTTTTTTTAATCATGATGGACTATTTTAAGACCATGCTGAAAGCAGGTCCAAACTTTGTCATACTGACCCTCGAGACTACACCTCTCCCTCTCTCACTCATAGACCTTCAAACTGGAGTGAGAGTTGATTTGATGTGTAGGTGATGTTTGCCAAATAGCCATCTGAAAAAAATAATAATGTATTGAATGCTTTTAGTACATGTTAACTATAAAATTATTTATGTAGTGTCTTTAGAATGTAACTTAAAATGTGTGTTAGCTTCCCTGAGCCTGGCCTTGGCCAGGAAGGGTGGTGGTGCTAAATCAAATCAAATGGAAATAAAATAAATATGCCTTAGTCGATATAGTAGATGTTTGTTTCAAAGTGTTTGGAAAAAGTAGAATAATTAATTGGACCAGTTATTTATATTAGCATAAGAAGATAAGACTCCTAATTCACATCAAAGATACTTCTCGTTTCATGTATTCATCCTACAGATTTTCATAATTTTAAACCTAAGACCATGGCCAGGAGAAAGTTTTTTGAATCTGGCAGCAGTTCACTTTAACATCAGATCACCTTAACAATTGAGTATCTGCTATTTAATCACACTTGAAGCAAATGCTTGTTAAAATATATATTTTATAAAGTAGAATATAACTTCCTTGTTAACACTTATCTGATGCCTCTAGTGCATAACGAAACCCTCTTTTGGTAAATCAAATATTAATGTTTAACAAGAAAGGGAATATTGAATGGTACAAGTTTAATTTTAAGAAATGAATGGTAATGCTTTGTTACCATTAAATATTCATGGTTAAATTATTAAAAAATATTCACAGTCAAATGTCCAAGCCACTGTTTCACAGACCTTGCACAATGGGAAGATCTTAGCCTTTCCTTGTGGGAGAAATAGGTAGCATCAAGGAAGCTGCTCTCAGTCCTGTCCTGTCCAAGGTCCCATTTCTTAGTGTTCTCTCATGTGCTGGTCATTGACCTGGAGTATAGCCATGAATGTCTTGCAACACCTAAGTTAATCTATTTGCATTGAAAGTCCCCACAGTTCTACACCGGGCTTTTAACATGCTAATAGCAATATAAAGAATACATTAACTAAAATTGGTTAATATCTAAGAGCTGAATTATATATTATACATCCAATTGTTATAATGCTTTAAATGAGATCATCATGACAACAGCTGATGTCACTTCCTCCCTACAGTAAAGAGAAGCAGTATTTACTAGAGGTAGTGATTCAGTAAAACCAAATCACCAACCCCTCCCCTACACAAAACCACACTGGCTTTTGGGGGTTTATTTTTATTGGGGAAACAACAGGCTTTTTGGCACTTGGAGCAGCCCCCTCCTTCTCCATGGGTTACCAGGTTCCTGTGGACTGGGGAAACACTGGCAGCACAAGGAGCATTTGAACTTAATGCTGGAGTCCATAATCCTCCATATTCAAGACCAGTGCAAATCTATTAATGATGACATTTTGGACAACATTGATTCATAGGATCAGAAGTGATTTGCCTGCTTTTAATACACACACAATAGGAGAATTTCTTCCCAATGCTCAAATTTACCCCAGTTCTAAAAAGAATACATTACAGTTCAAAAGTATTCTAGGCTAAACTGTACTCCAAATGATGTCATTAGGAATAGAACCGAGCCCAGAGATCCTCTTAAATCCTGTCCCTATCCCAGGATGACATTTGCCACTGGCTTCCCTTGTGTCCTAGTATAAAATGAACAAAGGGATGGAAGGGTTATAGTTGCAGGTTTATCTCCTGATTAAGACTCTAAATGCTGCCACAAACATGCATAGGCTGTGTCTAGGATCACTGTGAATGATGGCAAACGTAGTTCACATGGTTACAGGCACCCAATACCAACTTCTAATCATGTTTGCACTTGTATTCAGGACAGAGAGAAGTCCCAAGCCCAAAAGTAATTTACCACCAAACATTCTGTTATGTCTTCTGCCTTTAGAGACCTCTAGAGACCAGCTCAATGCAGTTCACAAGATAAAAATAGTACAGTAGAATCATAATAGCACCACAGACATCACCCAGCAGCCTAAAATTATATTCATAAAATAGTCCTTAGTCTAAATGCAAACCATGAAAACTGCTACAGATTGAACTCAGTTAAAACCCTAGTTAAAATAGGAATGTTTTAGACTGATGTCAATGGGTTTGGAAGGATGAACCTCTTGCCTAGGGTTGCACTGATAGTCTCATAAGCCTGATGTGCTATCATTGGTGTGCCACAGTAACTTTGAGAAAAAGTGGACAGTAATCTAAGTGAAAACCCATATCCGTAATATATTCATTCCTCATCAAGTGAGACTAATGCTATTTCTGCATGGAGGAAAAATGAGCTAATGGCTGCATAAATAAGAAAAAGGGATAGTACATAATACACATCCTGGGCATATAGTGAATAAATAGAAGTGGACAAGACAAATAGAGATGGTAACAATTAAAAGCAGCCCAACTACAAAGTAGTTTGAAATTAAAACATTAAGTTTCCAATGGGAGAAATATAAGATACAAATACAGTAAATACTTAAACAAATCTAGTATTTGGCTATAATGTGTGAATGGCATACTGATTATTAGGCTTAGACTATTAATTGTCTCTAAATACTCCTGGGAAATGCTCTTGCTGTTGCTGGTGTCTCTTCTTGACTAAATACTTCATATATTTGTTTTATTAGTTTTATATGCCACCCCTCACTTGATGGGCTCAGGGTGGCCTCCAACAGATTCTAATAACTATATAACTATATAAAACTACAGTTTAAATACATTAAAATCTATTCTAAAAACTTGATGGCAGGGGCGGAGCGAGGGGGAACTGCACCTGAGGCATGTGTGCGCCCTGTGCTCCTGCCACTCATCTGTCCTCCCAAGTCTGCCCTGGAATGCCCCGCCATGCCCCGTGGAATTCCCCCACCATGCCCCTACAGGGGCACATGCCCAGTGTGTCACACCCCTGCCCCCTTGGCACTATGCTACTGCCTGATGGTGACATTATTCAGCAATAAATACTCAAAACAGGCGGGAGGAAAGGGTTGGAAGGAAAAGAAAGCCAGACGGAAAATAGTAGCTGCTTCAACTGTAGGCCTGGTGGAACAGCTTCATCTTACAGGCCCTGTGGAACTGCATCAATTCTTGCAGGCTTGGTTCTCACCTGAAAGAGCATTCCTCTAGGTTTGTTTGTTTGTTTGTTTGTTTGTTTGTTTGTTTGTTTGTTTGTTTGTTTGTTTGTTTGTTTGTTTGATTTATGAGTCGCCTCACCCCTGAAGGGCTCGAGGTGGCTTACAAAATGGCTGCACTTTAAAACAACAAGGTTGGAGCCAGAGCTCGAAGCCACCGTTTTCCGAAAACCTCACTGGGGAAGTGAGGTTGGAAAACAGCGGCTTCGCAGCAGCTGCACCTCCCGTGCGAACAGCTCCCTGGGGACGGCTTTTTTGCCGTCCCCAGGGCCCTGTTTTCAGCCCGTGCGGAAAGGGCCAAAGTTAACATTTTTAAAAAGGTAACCAAAGAAGGCAGTTTTATTAAAACAAACATTCAATTTAGAAACATATTCACCGTTCTGGCAGAACTGAAATAAATGTAATAAAAACACAAGAGAAACAACTAATACATGTCCATTCTTCACTAACCCTGCTATTTTAAAACCCCTGATCTTTTTCCAGTCCATCAGATTCTCCTCAAGCAAAGCAACTGCCTCAGTCAGAGCAACTGCCTCAGCAATCGCCAATGGTCTCAGCTCACTGACACTAGCCACCCCCTGATTGGTAGAGAGTCACCAGTGGAAGCATTCTTATTGGGTGCTGTAAATCCATCACACCATCTAATCTATCTTGTCATGGTGGTTGATAGCTAGATTTTTAAAAAAGAAATATATATAGTGTGGTTAGAAATCTGAAATGTGTCTTACTATTTGGTTGTGAGAGTATTTACAGGCCACAAACATGTATAGACAACCAGCATGATGCAAGTTTACTGTGATGCTGGTACAGTATGAACCAAGGGTGCTCAGTCTCTTCTGGGTATGTGAAGCGGAGTGGTAGGACTTGCATTTGAGCCCCTGTACACATGCCAAATTTCAGGCTATTGACTTTGTCAATCATTTCTTTTTCACACAGACACATGTATTATTTTGTAGTACCAATAAACAAAATGCTGTTTACTAATTGCTGTTTATCATCTCAACATGTTCAAAGTTGCTGATGCCAACAGAGTTATCAGGTGACTGCATTCTTGGCTTCAATGGAAATGTACAATTTACAACAGCCCACAAAGGCAAAGGCCACAGAGTTATCAACACCAAAAGATACACATTGAAGACTTGCTACATGCGCCGAAACTTGATGTGTGTGCCAACTGGTATCCTTCAGGAAGCAGCCAACAATTACAGTGAAATTCTAGTTTTAATACTGTAGCAAAAGCAGAATTTCTCATCATTAGGAAATCATTATTCCAAAGTGACTCCATCTGCTCATTCAAATGTCATTAGAGAACTTTGCAAATTAGAGCAATTAATTCTGAATATTGTCCAAATACCTCAGCAATTAGCAAAATTAGGACCAAACTAAAAAAAATGTGCCCAATGCCCATATTTTAATTGTTTCTACTTTTTGAGCAGTATGGTTGTTCTGATTTCAAGCACTCATAGGGACAGTTTGAAGAGATCATAATAATTAAAATGGAATGAAAGACATAAAATATATGTGTGTGAAATTTATCACATTAAAATAACCATTACCTGTCAATACTGGCCATGAAGTAATAGCATAAACCATATAACTTTGGTAACTTCTCAAAATGTTAGCATTTAATCAAACATTGAACGTGCAACAAGTGCATTTGGTATGCAACTTCTGAGTAAGCCTGGATGAAGAGCATTTAAAACTGTGGCAGATTCCACATGGCCCAAAAACTGTGGTGTGAAAACGGTGTGAAAATCATGTAAAAGGGTTTAAAACAGTGTAAACAGTGTATTTACACCGTTTTCACATCACTGTTTTTGGCCCATGTGGAATCAGCCTGTGATACCATCAGGAGTAGGTAAAATTTATGTTACCTAATGAGAAGAACTCCAGAAAATTCTTGCAGATTAGGGGGTGCAGCCTAGGGAGGGCAGGATATGAAGAGGGGAGGGACCTCATAACCGACTGAGTATTTCCTTAGTATTTATTTTCCAAAGCAGTAATTTTTCTTTTGGGAACCAATTTCTGTTCTTTGTTACCCTAGAACACAGATAATATTGTAAGCCTTTTTGTGGCTTATTTAGTTATTAGAAGATTTATATCCCAGATTTATAACCCAGAATCTGCTCAAGGCAGTTAACAAGGTAAAATCATTTAACATAAAAGGTAGAACAATTAAAATAATTCAAGCAAACAAAATCACTAAAGCAATAGCAGTGAAACCAAGCATCAGCATTTTAAAGCAGCAACCCAAAAAAGTAGTAAAAAGCAAACTTCATAAAGTAGCTGCAATAATAGGACAAAGAGAGAAAAAATAGCTCAACAGCCTGGAATAACAAAAATAGTTTGGCCTGGCACAAAGAAGAGGAGTAGTAATTTGGATTTATACCCTGCCTTTCTTTCCTGCAAGAAGTCTCAAAGTGGCTTACAATGCAATTCAGTTTGTGCTGTAGCAGCTGGAGGCAGCATGGTGAAGGCAGCACTGTACCATCTCCAAAGGGGCTTTCAGATGACACAGCAGGGAGGGAAACTTCCTGCTGTCTGAATCGTCCCATTGGCCACAATGGCTTATGCTGCACTTCCGAGAGCTAAAAGCTGGCGTTCCCATTCTGGAATGCCAGTGGAAATTAACTAATGTCAGCTCAGGACACCAGCACAACTCCACAGCACCTTGGTCTTCTAGGTTTCAGTGACATGGACAGGGGGGTGGTGGGCTGTTGACAAGGCTCTCCCTTATGTGGCAGAGGGGGCAAACTCATCAGCACAGTCCTCCACCGTTTCCCTCTGCAAATTCAGTGCTCCCATCTGGATTGGTCTGTTAGAAACTCCTTCCCATCCTCTCCCATAACAGACACCTTATGAGGTAGGGAGGGCTGAGAGAGTTCTGATGAACTCTGATTAGCTCAAGGTCACCTAGCAGGATTCATTTGTAGGAATGCATGTTGCTCATGTGGAGGAGTGGGGAATCAAACAACACTTCTCCAGATTAGAGTCCACTGCTCTTAACCACTATACCATGCTGGGCAAGCTTCAGGCATGGTAAAGCAGGAATTTCACAAAATAATGTGTTTAACTGTTGGGTATATTGTGTTTGGTGACCAGAAGTGGGTTAATCATTGGGTCTGTTCAGTTCAGAACCAAATGACTCGAACAGCTGTGAAACAGGTTTATGCTAGGGTTTTTTTTTCAAAATCACACATGTACAAAATTGCTGCAAATCTAAACACACTGGCAGCCGTTATCATCACTAAGGTCTATTTAGACAAACCAAATGGTGAGATTTTTTAAAGTGCTTATTTATGACGGATGTATACGTTTCGTGGCCAATTTAACTGTCTATTTAAGTAATTGTCTGTCAAACAGAGAAGTGGTACATAAGGATGGAGGGAAATAGAACTCAATCAGATATGCATTCACAAAAAGGCAATTGTTAGGAAGAAATATGCTGAAGCAACCTGCCAAAGAGCTATTAATGGGTCAATGACTAGATGAATATTCTGTTGCCTGAACACAACTGGCAAAGAGGATAGTGAACAAAACTGATGTATGTTTGACAACAGTCTGCAGCAAATAGTGCTTGGTACGGATTATGTGGTAATTTTCATTTGCAAATATACCCCTGATTATTGATAATTTGATCAAGTATTCAACTAGCCATTAGTTGGAGTTTGCTGGTCAGCAGCATGTCTAACACAACAACCCACTCTGCTGTCTTGCTAGTGCCACTGGATGCAGATGAAAACATTTTTTCCTGCTCTGGCTCAGCAGTGTCCCCAATTTGCATGCCCATAATGGGAGTCTGAGGAGAGCAGGGACATTGGGGACACTGCGGGGTAATGGAATGATGTTACTTCTGGGTTTTCCCTGCAAGTGATATCACACCATAGCCCAACTGCAAAAAATTTTTTTACATTATTATTCTCCATCTGGATGTTGGAACAATGGTAGGAACTAGGAATTGGAGGCAGGGGGCAGCAGGGGACGCCACATCTACCAGGGAAACTGGCAAGCCTGTCAAGATCCCACTCTACCCATTCTCTCTCTTAGATCCAGAATTACTCGGTTCACCAGGATTCCAGATCCATCTGTTAATACCTGGAGAGCAGCCAACGAGTATGACTAGTGGCCAAAATACTATTGCATAGCTGCCAAACGGTTTCTAAGGAGACTGTATCATTTGCTTCTCTGGTGAACTGATGCAGGGATCAGATCATCACAACTATTCCAATTGAATTTCTGGTGAACTTCCTCGTTTGCAGTGAAGATGGCATTATGGTTAGATCTTAGATATGCACGTGCATGTTTTTGTTGTTTCTTTTAATTTTCAGTATTTGGTTGGGAAGCCTGTTTTTGTGCCACTGATTTTCTTTGACAGATTTCCTACCTGTGTTTTTAAATGCCATTTCATACCAGTTTTACTATAAACCATTTTCACATTGTTGGCATATCATTTATTTGCAACCAATACAAAAACATAACTTTTTATTTATTTGCAACCAATACAAAAACATGCCCATAACTTAAACCCATTATTGCACATCCTCTTCTCTGAGATTAGAGTGATCATGCTGGATCAGACTAATTGTGCCTATATGCAGGGTATGACACAGGCAACCAGTGCTCTGCTGAAAGCTTCCTAGCATTGAAACCAAAATGCCCATTCGGTTTTCGTGGTTAATAACCACAATAGACCTGCATAAATCTGCCACCACCACCCCTTTTGAATCCCAGCCAGTGGACATCACTACATCTTGTAGTAATGACTTTCATTAGTAAACTGTCTGTCATGTGAAGTTATATTTTCTTTTGTCTATCTTAGAACCCAATCAGTTTATAGCTTCAGTATTATGGAATAGGGAGAAAAATAATCTTCATCAACATTCACTACAGTGTTATATATTGTTTGAAAAAAGGTCACTATTAGAAGGGATTGCTGAAATATAACATAAACTGTGTCTTGTTCAGGTAGAACCCCCAGATTAGATACAGTCACGTTGACTTAGTACAAGGGCTGTTTATCATGATTTTCTTGTGTTTCCCCTTGCACAAAAGCTCTTGTAGAAGCAAAACATTCTCCAGGATTGAATTCCCAGCAGTTCCTCACAGCCCAGCCCAGCCCAGCCCAGCCCTGCTATTATTGTATTTAAAACATTCCAAATGACACCCGTAAATTCTATAGATCAGAAGCTAGGTGCATGGCAGAAAAAGTAAACAAGGGTAAATCTACTGTGTGCTATTTCATTATAAGCACCATTTAAATTAATGACTCTGTGTGGGAGAAATTCTAGGTGTATTGTGTATAAATAAAATGCTCAATACAACAGAGATATAGCAGCAGCTCTGAGTGCTCTAGTTAAAGCATATATACACAGACCAGAACCTAGTTTTAGGTTGAGAAGCTCAGGTTAAGAGCTATAGATATAACCAGTGTCAGGAGAGATCTTCCAGGAGAGGAAAGAAAACTCCTAGAGACCAGATAGTCTTCTGTATGGGGTTTTGCTTTATTTTCCTCTGAAGAGGGTGTTCTTTGTTTATTTTGAGGATTATTTATCTGTGTGAGGGTACTTTGAATTGTACCAGCCTGTGTTAGACCCCGGGTGATAACCATTAGCCAAGACATTATATACTGGTACACCATTTTTTTAAAGGGGGTATGGAAACATTAGACAAGAATTATATAAAACTGTAACATCTAAAAACATCTAAATTAAAACCAAAATATAAATATCAGGCAAGTAATATGAAACTTAAATGAAATATATGAAATCTGTGTTATGCTGAAGAAAGAAAAACATATAAGCCTTTGTGCCAAGCTCTTTTGCATAATAAGTGTAAATATATATTCTCTCTTGCCTCCTGCCTTGTTTGCTTCAACCATATATCTCCAAGTTTAAAAATCCTTTCCTTTACCATCTCCTCTCTCTGTTTAATAAATCTGTGTCCTTGTTTAAGTTTCAATCTGCCTCAGGATATTTATTTTTACTGTGCCAAGTGTGGGAATTGTCTGGGAGAAAAAAAAGGAAAACAGAAATCAGCGAGCATTCCTTCACCTTTTGATGTGAGTAATAACAGGGTTTAGGGAAAGAGCTTTCTACCTTCATGCTACCATTGTTAGAATTACCTCAGACCTGAAATGAAAAGCCAGGAAAAGTCTGAGTGAGTGGCTTCCCAGCCTTGGTGTCATAAAAGGTTAAGTGTCCATCACAATGACCAAGGAATAAAGGGATTGCTAAAGGAAGATAGGGAGAAGGCAAAGAGGCTTCTGTGTAAAATGTGGGGCTTGAGCCCCTGCCTCAGCCACTATTTTCAGAAAGGGAGTCTGAAAAACAGAATCAATTCCAAATGTTGAGAGATGAACTTCTAGATCTGCTGGGGAAATTAACAGTCCAGTCTCCAGGTCCTTAGAGCATATACCTGAGAGTTTTTAGGGAACTTAAATGTGAGATTGTTGATCTACTAACATACATACATAACTTCTCACTAAATCAGCTGCTGTACCAGAAGACTGGTACACCATTTTTTTAAAGGGGGTATGGAAACAAGGAAATTAGAGGCCTTAGCCTAACATCTATCCCAGGCAAATTAGTAGAAACTATAATCAAAGATAAAATTGTTAGGAATATGGTCTAATCAGCATAACGTCTGCAAAGGGAAGTCCTGTCAACCAGCTTTCTGTAATTTGAAAAAACGAGCATGTATGTAGATAATGGTGGCCCAGTAGACATCGTATACTTGGACTGTCAAAAAGCTTCTGATAAGCTATTTTCACCAAAGATTCCTGAGTAAATTTAGCAGTCATGGAATAAGTACCGTATATACTCGCATATAAGTTGACTTTTTCAGCACATTTTTTGTGCCGAAAAAGCCCCCCTCGACTTATATGTGAGTGAGGGTCCCACTTACTGGTAATTCAGGAACTCTTCATAGCGGCAGCAGTGACCCAGATGACCCAGACCACCCCTTCCTCACCTCGGTCAGCCCCCTGCAGGCTCCTGCCCAACCACCCACCCGCCGCTGCCGCCTGTCGTCCCCCTCACTCTTGTGCAAAATACTTTGCCTCAGGGAGGTATTGCAGATGGCCTTTGATTAATCATGTTGAAGTCAATAGAAAAAAATTCCTTATAGCTCTTATAATTTTCCATTAAAGCTTAGAACACTCAGTGGTGGGAACATCAGAGATAAAACCATCCACTAAGAGCTTATGGGGCATTTGTAGGTACTTGATGCTATATTCTATAATGCAGCAGAAGCAAAAGCAGGGCATGATCATGGGTACCCACTGCCTCCCTGACATCTCTGAGAAGAGCCCATCTGCTTTTGCTATCAGCAAGATGCTGAACATCTTGCTGCTAGGCTAGGTAGAATCCAAGATCTTTCATATGAACTACTGCAGGTGAGGTAATGCAACTTGTTTGTATGTGCTTCACTTGAGCTTTGCCACTGCTGAGATAGTACTATTGTGCTTCATAAATTGATTTAATTCTTAAATGTAAGTAGTATTGTGCATGGTTCATCCCAATCCCACAGGAATTCTAGATAATAAGCTGTTGAAATACTTGGCACAGCAGAACACAGTGCAACATTTCAAAGAATTCTGAGGAGCAGTAAAGAAAAAAAGTGAAGCAAAAATTTGTACAGGGTTCAAAGTTCCACTGACTGTTTAAAATGTGTAATGGAAACTAAGAAAACAGCTCAGGCAGATATCCTTTATTCTCTTTTAGATAAACTGTTGGAAATATAGATGCCAACTAAATCAGGGAAGGAGATCTGCAGATATTGTAAAAGCAGTGTTCCGTAAGCTTGTCTTATCAAGCTTTGAATGCAAGTGCTGCTGTGGAAGGACTCGGCACACAATTCTGACACCAGCAACACATTGGTTCTGTGTGCAGGTAAATCACAAATTGGCAGAGCTTCTGTTGAAAAGAAGAAATGGATATGAAGAACCAGCAGGATAGCTGCTGTGGAGCAACAAAAGTTCTGAAGAGATACTTTGTGAAACTGTTTCAGATACTTATATTTTTAAACCCTTCTTGAGCTATATGAAGTAAATCCAACTTACTGTTCAGTTGAGGGAAATAGAAAGGGCAATCAGTGGAGACAATATCTGTTTCTTTAAAGAAAGATTAATTAAATTTCAGCACAAATGTGGCATGGACTTACCTGTCAGTTGCTGGTTGTCACGTGGGAGGGAGAGAGAGGAGAAGGCCAGGAGCCAAATTGGCCATGGTGCCCATAAAGGCAAACTGTTGGCTGGCCTGTGTGAAAATTTGCCTGCCTCAGCTGACTGGGCATGGGCAGAGCTGAGGACCTGGATGCAGGCTTAAAATGCAGGCAACACAGCCCTCAATCTCCTTGTACTCTGAAACTGCCCCTTTTCTCTTTCTCTCTCCCTCCCTCCCTCCCTTGTTTCAGACTGTTTGATCAGTCATTTTAGACTGTTTTATTGTTCACTTTGTCACAGCTGGTGGGTTGGCATTGGAACAGATTCTTTTGGGGGAAGGCAGTGCCTGCATGCCTACCTCCACACTGATTGGGGAATCCACAAGGGGTCTCGGAGGTTGTGGCAGGCCATGATTCCACCTGCCTGGTTGGAGTCAGATGGCTGGCCTACACCCTCAGGTGGCAAGGAAAGCAACAGGTAAAGGTCAGAAGCCACATGGGCTCCCACTAACTTGGCACACCATGGGTCCGCCCAAGCAAGCATGCTGGGGCTTGTGGCATTCATTGGGCCATGCTCTCATTGGCTAACATCAATAAATCAGCTGTGGCCAGAAAAGTTTTACTAACAAAGAGAGTGTGGTGTTTGATTGCCTACTATCCTACCATCCTTCCCCTCCTCAGCCAGGCAAACAATTATTTTTTCAGTTTCCTCCCAGCATTGACTGCATTTTTTCCACTGGGGTTGTTGAATGCTGCCTGCTAATTTTGCTTGTGTCCTGTTTGTGCATCTGATTTTCTAATGATTGGTTTGATAGTTAATTTGATAGTAGGTGTTTGGCAAGCTCTTCGCAGTATTCCTTCCAAACTGCATATTACAACACAATTGGCTTTTTGCACTCATGCATTCTCAGCAACCCAGTTGAGTTCTACCATTCCCATTCTTGCTGCATAATTGCTCTGCTCAGCCAACAATTGTTTAAATAGAAAATTAGACCATACACAAATCATATAAATCAGTCATAAATAAGCAATATGTTTCAATAAAATCCTACTCCTCAGAGTCTTTCTACATTTCCCTTAGTGAAGGTAATGCCAACTGATCAGTTTGAAGCAGGAACATCTTTGTCAAAACCTGAGGCAAACTGGTTTGGCAGGCACTCACAGCTGCTTCAGCACAAACTAAACAGACTGAGTGATCAGCTCACATCTGATCACCAACATCAAACATGAGATGTTCAAGTGGTGAATATATTCCTTATGAAATCCCAGCATCCCTTGCTTCTACCTACATTAATTTTTGATTAACTACTGCCCTTTATGATGGGTTAAAACATATAGATGCTGCCGATTACCATTCCATCATTGTGAAATCCCCTTCCCCTGAAGACTTGCCTCTGTCAGCACTGCCAAATGACAATATTTCTGCTTGGGTTTCAACTTCCAATTGTTTCAGGTATGGTTTTTCTTCTTTATTTGATCTATATTTTTAGTTTGATCCCATCCCCTTGAAACCTTAGAACTAGGATGGGCTCATGAGTTAACCAACTACCTAGTTCTTTTGACATTAAAGACTAGTGGACAAATGACAGTGCCAGCTGTTAAATTTCCTTCATTCCAAGGAACAGCCCTCATTCCCTTCAACAAATAGACAGCCACTTTAGTAGCCTTCAGGAGTTAGGGACTTTTTAAAACCTTTCCACGCTGAGGCAGATATAAAGTGAAAGGAGCTGGTTGCAGCATGTTGACTTAATTAATATAGGCTATTATTATAGTTTATTTGAATACGAAGAGACAATATTAGAATGATTTCAGGGAGGCTAATATTACATGAGTTATGTTTCCCAAACCAAATTCCATTAAAACCTGTCAAACCACACCATCCCTCCAACACATTCATTTCCTTCACAAGATAATACAACACCTTAATTAGACCATCAAATGCATCAGGAGTGAGTACTGCATTTGTGGGATGTGGGATGTTACCATAATTAAGATTTTCTTTTATAATACCAGATAAAGATGTTGAGTTTAAGAGTTTCAGATCCATTGGAAGTTTGCCGCTGCACCCAGGAATAGAGGCATGAGAATGAAATGTAAGGGATTAATTAAAACAATACTCAGCTCCCTGAAACTAGTGTGAAGCAGGTGAACTTCCCCAAGAAACTCCAGACATTCTTTCTGAGCTCCAAATGGTGGCCAGCATGTCCCACGTGAAAAATGGGGAAGGAGCAGCAGTAAAAGACCATAGTCAGGAAGTGTAGGTAGCTTAAATAGCTGTTCCTTGCATACTGTCTATTGACTAGCCCATTCAAGGTACCCAGCCCAGTCCTCATGCTACCTTCCTTATGAGAAGAAAAATACCCCATTCCTATTGGGGTGGGCAGTGTCATTATTTTTATTGTTCAGAGATTAAATCTCTTTACCAGTTAAGGGAAACATAATGTGCATCAGAGACATTTGAGGAATTGACTGTTGTGTCTGCACAGCCAGAAACACCTATTGAGAAGAAATCACATGGCTGTGTCTTGGTTGATTTGGCTTATGTTCTGTTCACTGGTAAGTAAGAAGCTGATTTTTCAACAATGCATTCAAGAGTTCATGAGCAGCTCAAGCCTGTTCGGCAGGTTGTTTCTGCACATATAGTACAATCAGCAGCATTTCAGACCTTTATAGTTTCTCACGATCCTGTTGGAGTCATCCGCCCTCTGCCCAAAGACTTGTTATAAACCGCAAGCAAGCTTTCAATTATTTAAAAATAAATACTGTTTTGACACTTATTTTGATGTTTGTTTTTATTAACAAAATTACTTTATACCTTCACATTTTCTCACTGTTTATAGTTTTCACACGCCCATATCATTTAATTACATGATTGTTACTGGTGGTTTCAGTTGAGCCTTCCATATGTCACAGCCAGCTTCTTATTCCCTGCTGTGTGTACAAAACCCTAGATTTTCCATTTAGTGGGAGAGTGTGGATTTTCCAGGAAGAGGAGGAATGGAGGGAGTGGGAAAGTGAGTGGAAACATAGAAAATAATGTAGGAAATCAGGCATTGATCCAGCTAAGTAGATAGGGCTCAGACATTGATAGAGATAGGTGGCTAGGTGGCTTTTCTTTGTCTTCAGATGTTGATTTTGTCCTTTTATTCTTTCTTATTACTTCTGATTGACTTCCACATATCAGTTAGAGCACAGGGCCATGATTGTGTTTGTGCATTTTATAATAGTGTTTGATTTTATTGTTATATATGTTGGAATTGTTGCAAGCTGCCCTGAGTCCATTGACAGGGAAGGACAACCTACAAATCAAATAATATGTACATACACACATACGTACATACATACATGTGAAGGACAGGAAGCTGCCTGCTCCTAAATGGGGGGAAAAACAGCTACGCAGATAAATCCATGGGAGTGCTGCTCCAGCATCCAGTCACCTTTGAGAAAAGAGAAGGAATTTTGCAGGAAAACACAGGAGAGGGGAGTTGAGATCTGCATTAAGGAGAGAGTAGGGACAGCTCAGGGCTGGCTCAGGAAAAAGAGCAGACAGAGAGAAGGGTAGTTCTGCCTGGTGGTGTGGCAGAGTGGTTATCTCTATCACTGGGAGAGAATAGAGTACCCAATTGTTAGGCCTGTCACTGGAGATGAGCAGTTTAGTCTGACTCCTGGAAAAAGTTAGGCTGGTGTGGGTGGAATCCTGAGTGTGAGAACATTAGATCTAGTGGGTAGTCAGCAAAAGCCTGTTTGTGTCTGAAAGCTTTAAAGAAACCTCTAACTGAAGCCATAAGCAGTTTAAATTTATGTGCCTCAGTCAAGTTTCCCCTTTGTCTACCTGGAGGCCTGTGCTGCTAATTTGTTCCTTTAAACCAATGTGCTTTGCAAAATAAATCATCTTAGTTGTTATACTAATTCTGCCTCAGTCATCTCAATAATCTGCTAACTTTGTGGTAATGAACCCAAAGCCTATACACTTGCTACCTTTAGAACATCTGATAACTGAGGAGGAGGTTTACAGCTCAAAACAAACCAACAGACAATAATATTTAGTAGGGGACAGTTTTTCTCATTCTCCTGAAAGCAGCTCCAAGAGTGTGGGTAAAACACTTTCCCAAACTGTTCCCCATTTCAAATATAGTTGATACCATTCTTAGGAGCTAAAATCAGTGGTCTGAAATAACAAAGGAAAACTTAGATTTGGGGAAATATGCCTAGACTCACCTGTTGTAATATATTCAGTGATGAATAGGTAAGTTAAATGTACAAGAAGCTATCAGTTTTGTGCTTCAATTAAAAACTAAATTTTTGTGCATAAGCTTTAAACTGATGAATGCACAGTATTATGGAGTTTGTAGTTTTTGAGATAAATAAAGATTGTGTGTATGTTTTTGTTTTTTTCTAATCTATTTTGCAGCATGTCACTTAAAGCTGTGATCATCCAAGTCGTTGGGCTGGTTACTGAGCTTCATTCATAGCAGTGTCCCATTTTTTTTGTTCCTTGACTGTTCTGTCTTCTTCAAGTATAGGAAGATTTGGATAAATGGCACTAAATTCTAGGTTGGGAAATTCCTGTAGATTTGGGGTGGAGCCTGGAGACAATGGGCTTTGAGGAGGGACCTCATCAGGGTGTAATGTTATACAATCTATCTTCCAAGCAGCCATTTTCTCCAGTTGAATGGATTCCTGTAGTTTGGAGATCAATTGTAATTCTGTAAGAACTCCAACACTTCAAATATTTTCACCCAAAAGCTATACTTCATAAAAGAGATAATGCTATAATTATTGATTAAGGCATTTAAAATACTTTCCTAGTGAAAGTCTTTCCAAAAGCATCGTTATTAATATAATTAAATTCTAGAAATCAGTGTTTGCACATGTTACAGACATTTTTTTGCAGTTTTCAATTAGGAAAATGCAATAATGTTTTAATAAATTAACTTTGAAATGTTTGTCCTTCTTTACTTCAAAAATGTCCTTATTTGTATGTGATTGATGCTGCAGTAAAGTCAATGCTTCAGCAGACGTCAGCCATGTAGACGTGAACAATGACTAAGATGAAAAAATGTCCTGTTGTGTCCCCATCTGGCCCTTTCCCCCCTGCTATTCCTTCAGAGACCAGGAGAACATGGGAATGGATATGGAGCCTGGGCTTTCTTGATATGGTGCAGCTAGATGGTACCTGATTTCCGATTTGTCCTAGAAAGAAATATTGGCCAATAGTTACTTGCAGGTTAGATGCTGACTAGAGATATATAATTACAAGAGTAGACATTGCATACTTTATTATATATTTCTTTTTAAATGTAATGAACTGAATTATGATGTTTCTGTTACTAAGTGGCTGCATTTTTTTTAACCCTGATGGCTGATGAGTCATTCCAGATAGTCAACTGCTGATTTATCTGTGGGGGGTAATGATTAAAATATGTTTGTCCTGAATAGGTGTGTGAATTGAAAACAAATGGGGGATATTTTTCAGATTTTGTTATGATAGATCCAAACATTTCCAATATAACTGAAAAAGCAGAATTCCTATACCAGTATGGGTTTTTCCCAGATTTTTTTTTTAATATCCACAATTTTTCAAGTTTATTATACTCCACAGGGAATCTTTACAGGGCTATAGGAGGGGTGGTTTTTTAAGGTAGATACACTAACATTTCAGAAGAGCTACTGGTGACTCTCCTTAAAAGAACCCCCAAGTTTGATAAAGATTAGGCCAAGGTGCCCTCAAAGAGCACTCCAATCCCTCCTCCATTGTTTCCAATGGAAGAAAAATGGGGCCCCATTGGACCCCATAAATAAAACTTTGCCAAACTCAAGGAAAGTCACCAGCATCTCTGCTGCACATTTACTACCTCTACCTGAAAAAAACCACACTCAGAGCACTACAGAGATTCCCCATAGGCGTCAATAGAACTGAACAACTTTCCCATTGCCCCCTAGGGAAATTTTTCTTGCAAGATTTTCCCGTTTGACATAAGCCCATTATAGTTAAGGGGAATTCTTTGTGAGGCTCTGGGGTGGGGGCACATGTTTTTCAAGGTAGAGGCACAAAACTTGCAATATGGATGCTGGTTTTTCTCCATACACAAACCTCTGAGTTCGGCAAAGTTGAGTCAGGGTGCCCAATCTTATTGGCCCCCATGTTTCCTTCATTTGGGGGCCAATAACATTGGACCCAAACTAACAATTTACTAAACTTGGCAGTTTGCATAAGGAGGGCACCAGCAGCTCTCCTAAGTTTTGGTGCTTCGACTTTAAAAAATCACCTCCTCCCACAAAGATTTCCTATAGATTGCAATGGAACGGTGATCTTTAAATTTTAAAGAGCTGCCAAACCCACCATCTGGCATGAATCAGGTGGTGGGAGGTTTAGCAGGTCTTAATTTTTTTTTAAAGAAGTCCCATGGTGCTTCAGTTTTAATTTGTAGATGAAAATTTCTAGGTGGAGTTAGTTCAAACTAGGCTGCAGCATTAGGTATTTACAAAAATTGCTCTCTGGGAGACTGATAGTTAATTTTCCTTCTCTTCTAAAGAGTTTGTTTACTTCCAATGGGATCAGATAATTTTAAACAAACAAATACTACGAGGTTGTCATTAGGGATGCTTGAACATCCACTAGTTTGGCTCATTGTCTGTTTGTTGGTTATGAACAGGGAATCAATTGTCCATCAAACAGTTTGAAGTTAGCTGTTTGTGAGCCTATTTGTCAGATGATGTTTCAAAGCAGTGCAGAGCAATTGGCAGCATTTCACACAAGCACATTCTCACAGTGGTCAATGGCAGTTCTACTCCTCCTCATGTAACTGTTTATCACTGCACACCAGTCAGCAAGAAACACTGAGCAAAACCAGCAGCAGCAATTATAAGCAAACAAGTGGGGAGAGAGCATTCCCCCACCCTTGTTCCTTTCTCCCATTCCTCCTCCTTACTTTTTCTCTGCCCACTCAACCCAAGCTTTGTTTCTCTCTCTCTCTCTGCAAGCAAATTGGCCTTCTGGGTCTCCCAGATCCCACCCTGACAGCCAGTGTGGTGTAGTGGTTAAGAGCAGGTGGACACTAATTTGAAGTACTGGTTTGATTCTCCACTCCTCCATGGGAGCAACAGACTCTAATCAGGTGGACCAAGTTTGTTTCCTTATTCCTTCACATGAGGAATGCTGGATGAACTTGGTCTAGTCACAGCTGTCTCAGTCCTGTCTCAGTTAAGACCAGAGCGAAGGGGAACTGTGTCCGGGACATGCGAGCACCCTTTGCCTCTGCCATGTCACGCCCCCTCCCACCCTGGAACGCCCCCCCCCAATGCCCCTGCACCAGTGTATGCTTGGTGCATTGCTCATCCCAGCCCCCCCCCCCGCCCCCGGCCCCTTGGCGCTATTCCACTGATATCAGTCCCACCTTCTTCATAAGGTGTAGGGAGAGGAAGGAGTTTGTACCGTAAGCGACTTTGAGACTTCTTATGATTGGGAAAAGTGGGGTGTAAATCCAAACTCTTCTTTTTATTTCTCTTTCCCTCAAGTCCATCACTCTTCTTTCTTTTCTTACCCAAGGCCATCCAGAAGCTTCCTCCCTTACAGTAACAATGGCAATGGTGACTCTCCTGCCTGCGCAGCAGCTTTCTTCTCCCCACACACATCAATGGCTATCAGGATTCACTCAGCCTCCTGTCTGCTCAGCAGCTTCCCTTAGCAACCCTTCTCCATGCTGTGACACTGAAGGCATTTCTAGTGACTTCTTCTGTTATCCAAAAGAAAAGATATAGTTTACATGAGGAACTTCCTTAAGAAGCTGTGTAATATATAAACTGGCATAATACCTCACCAATGATGTCTGTGATCAAGGGATAATAAAATACACTTCCCTTACTCCATAGATTGCTGATGTGATGTTCCTTCTGTTGAGTGTAACATTGAACCTCTGCTTATTACACTGCTTGCATTCATTTCCAGAAAGTCAAGGGCAAAGGGAGAATCATGAAAAGTTCATACAGCTCACAATGATCCTATGTTCAGCAGAGCTGCCCACACTTTCCACTGCTTTCCATGGTTTCTTTACTTAACTATGAGCTATTCTTCAAGCAAAACTCTCAAATAGTATTTCTGCATATTGAGTGAAACCAACTCAAAATTGGCTTGAGAAAAAAACCTTGCAGTAAAAGCGCTTGTAAAAAAAGCCAGACTTCATTAGGTGCCAACACTCAGGTTGAAAAGAAAAAAAAGTTCAAGGAGTCAGGGACAACACTAACAAAAACTACACTCGTGGAATAGGCCATGTCTTGATTCTATGAAAGAGTTCTGATTTGTATTTAACAATATCACAGTAGCAGACCAATCCTAAGTAGAATTGTACCATTCTAAAGCTATTTAGTTCAATAGACTTATAAAAGTGTAGGCCTGCTTAGAATGGCACTGTAAGAAGGCTTGCTATTTTTATCCTGTTCACTTGTGGAAGGTGTTTTATATCCTATGAAGATTTTTTGCTATCCATTTATCAATTACACCTGTTAACAGCTTGCAGGCTTAATTTTTATAGTTCCTCAATCCTTAATTGTTATACATCCAAGATAGGATAATGAGCAGGGCTGTCCTGAGGTGGTAGTGGGGATAGCTGCACTAGCAGCTGGGGATGGCACAGCCTCTAAAGGTGCTTGCTGTGCAGTGTCCAGCAAGCTGGTTGGGATGCTCCCCCAAACCACTGTGGGACTGCTCTATGCAGTTGTATGGGCTGGGCCTACATTTTTACCAGCATAAGTCTACACTGGCAAATAAGGGCATTCCTAGACAGGGGCATACCACCCATGGGGTCATGGAGTATCCCATGTCCCTGGGCACATGCCATTTGGCCGTCTGTGGAGGGGGGGCAAACACTGGTTGGGTCCTTGCACCCGGTGGCTCCCTCCATGCCAGGGCGCTGCTTGCTGGCCAAGATGTCTGCCACGGCTGCAGGTCAGATGCTGCCCTTCACAGGAAGACCGGGAAGGGCAGGAGCGCTCGCCTGAGCAGCCCACCACCAAGCACTTCAAACAGGCTGGCTCCTGTGCTCCCCAAGGAGGCCAGGAGGGCAGGGCTTGGCAGCGGGTGGCTCAGGCACCACCTAAGCCGCTCACCACTGAGCCCTGCTCTCCCCGGCCTCCCTGCAAGCTGGCCCCTGCCCTCCCCAGGGAGGCCAGGGAGGGAGCCAGCCTGCCGCTGTAGCGCCCACCTGAACTACCCACCTAAGCCGCTCACCACTGAGCCCTGCCCTCCCCGGCCTCCCTTCTGGCTGCCATAAGTGGGCTGTGGGGAGCCAGGCGGGGGGAAGCACGTCGGGACCCAGTCATGCCCTGGATACCATTTTCACCTGGTATACCTCTGTTCCCAGGCTGAAAATGTTCAGGAAGCTGAGTAAAGTTGCCTGGCTTCTGGGAATGCCCCCTTCAGTGTAACACAGGCTCCTGCACTGGAGCAACACTGGTACCATGGTAGCGGTGGTGCTCAAGCATTTCACTAGCTGTACATTTTCCCAACACTGCTGTAGGTGCTTCAGTATCAGCATAAATGCCTCTTATGCAGGAATAAGTGGCATTTATGCTGGCACTGAAATATCTCCATCTCCCGAGGGATTCTCCCTTCTGGATTTCACTTTTAGTATTTGACATTTTTTTCCCTGTCTGGAGGGACCACAGGTGAAAGGTAGCATATACGCTTTGGATATACAAAATCCCCAGTTCAATCCCTGCCAGAGAGAATTTCAGTATATTTTGTGGAGAATATACACCATAGTATAAATTAAGAGGGCTACAACTAAATTAAACTTTATGATTCAGTAGCAGCTACACAATTTAATAATAATGACTCCTTGGGGATTTTCCCTTCCTAACATGGTTTCATCAAGTTGTTCTATCACAATCCAAGTGTAAAAATAATAAGTGGGCAACATCAGATTTCATGCCTTTCAGTGGTTCAATTTGCTTGTGAAAAGGCATAGTACTTAGGAATTCATTCCAGTGTTCACAGAGCAGGGAGCTGACCATCTGGTTTATCCTTTATACATTTGCCTCCATGGGTATTAAATGTTCAAAACTACTTAATGCAACATAGCCTGTTAAATAAAGATGTTGCATATGTTCTAACAACACCGTGAAAATTAGTTCGCTTGTTGACTTGCTTTGTAGCTTTGTCTTTTAAAGAGGTTTGGTTTTATGTCTTTCGAGCATTTTTCCAGTTTTTATAGCTTAAAACCAGACCTCCAAATGTTTTCTTTAAAAACATCTTTAATTCCTTACTCTATCATAGAGTTGTATTTATCAGTGAAAGTTGTTCTCATACAACAGCTGACTTATTTTGAAAAAGTCATTCAACTTTTCCCAGATAAAATTATTCTCTCCTAATTTCTAAAAGATGTTCACTGGTATCTGTCTGTTAATTGTGCATCCTTGCCTACTTACAACTTCTTGGCATTGCTTTCATTTGTGTTCTGGAAGTTATTCAAATACAAGACTGGACTGAGTGATTCTTCTCAAATGCCCATCCATGCTGTCTTCTAGCTTTTCTTGAGAGACTGGGCTGTTGAGATCTAGAGTGTTACCAGTTTAAGTCCGTCTGTGGAAAGGTAGCTTTAGTCATGTTTTTTCTCCCACTCAACTTGCCTCCTTTCTTTTTCATCACATCCTTCTTCTCCCACATTTCCATCCCCTGGCTGTTCTGCTATTCTTTTGTTATCCCCTCTTCTTTTGTTATCCATCTCTGGCACACTCACCCCTCTGGTGCTCTGCCCTTACTTTGCCAGTGTCATCCCCTTGCCTCTTTCACCCACCCATTCTTACTTCTGGTTGAGTCAAACAAGTCTTGGTGCCACCACCAAGCCCTTGTGGTTCGGGCTCTCACCTCTGGATAAGCAGTAGTAATTGGGATATCGTCATCTGGCTTGTATGGGACCCCTGGCTCCAAGTAAGTTGAGTGAGTCGGGGCCTGCCATTGAGACCAGTTTGGGTTTTTACCTCACAAATGAAAATATTGTGTTGATACCATGTAATTATAACATACCATAGTGATTTGTTGAACAGTTCCCAAAACATTGATTTGAAAGACTTGAACTACCTGATCTTTGTGATTAAAAGTTGGTTATGTTTGATAGGAAAGTATCTAATAAGTATAGTTCAAATATTATTTATTTATTGTTTCTACTTGTATCCCACATTCCTTCTGCCTAGCAAGGTGGCTAGTAACATATTCTGCCCCAAATTATAAAACTCAGCTATTACAACGACAACAAACACATTCAATTTCATCTAAGATCATATAAGGGACCACCAGTAAGTTGCCGACAGAAGTCTGAAGGACTTTCTGGGGAGTCTATCAGAAAAGGCGGTCCTGAAGAGATGATGATCCCAGACCTGATAGACTTGTTTCAAGTACAAACACAGAGAGTCTATCTAGCTAAGGAGAACCTCCCAGTAGATTGTAGGTGTTAATAACTGAAATATTTGAAACAATATAACATATAGTCTTCAGATGCCACCTGCTGTGGGCTCCCCAGCAGCCAGCCAGGATTCTTCAGATGAGGAACACTGACACGATGACCCGGCTCCATCAGAGTCTCATCTGACTGAATCTCCAGAGCCACAGTTGGTGGAGTGCTGTGAGCAGCCAGAAGTCACACAGGTGGAAGACAGTGCTGGCCCAAGCCAACCCAAGAAGTCAGGGCAGTCAGTCCCCATGGCTCACCTGATTCCGTGAGGCAGCTCAAACAGCAGGGCCGTCAGGCATTCCATGTTAAAAGACGCAGCACCTGTTGAAGACCCAGAGATGCTGAAGGGACACTTGTAAGTCAGCTCAGAATTCAGAGTGAACAGAAATGCAGGCTTATAAGAGGCAGCTGCAAACAGCAAGCATTGTAGGAGCAACTTTGTGAAACAGCCTGATAGTTTTTGCAGTGCCTGCTCTCGGACTGAATGTTTAGTTTCATGGACCCGGATCGGATTGAGAGCTGTCTTTTCTTAGCATTTATGGCTTGCATTGAACTGCCCTTCTGCAGGACTGGAAGTAAGCTCTCTCCACTCATTGCCTGTTTCCATTGACCACCTATAACTGGAAACTCCTGTGTTCCCAGGAGCAACCATGCTCCACCCTTCCTTTATGTGACAGAGCTTTCTGATGGACTTGTATACACACTTATAGAAATATACAAAGCTGCTTAATTTATGCTGTCCAGTCTGGCCACTGGTTCATTTAGTTTAATTCAGCCTATTCTAACTAGTGGAAGCAATCCAAGATGTTAAATACAGAAAGGTCATCATTAATATCTACTATCTGGAATGCTTTAAATCAGGGGTGTTCAACTGATTTGTTACAAGGGCTAGATATGACATGAATGTGACTTGATTGGGCAGGATCTCGGGGGAAGGTGACTGCCTTGGCTAATGAAGCTTGCCAGCTGATTGGTATGGGGTGGTGGTGGTTAGCTACCTCAATCGGCAATTACAGAAGGACACTGGGAGAGGTAGTCAGTACTGGGGAGGGTGCCTCAGCTGGCGAGCCCACAGCAGGCTTGCTAGCCTTGATCAGCTCGGGGGGGGGGGCTGCTTCAGATTGGCATGAAAAGATGGCTTGCCAGGACAGATCAGGACTCAGATAGGACATCCGGGGACAAAAGCTCCAAGCGCCCCAATGGGAGTCATGCGGGGGGTGCAAAAATCACCCCCCCACACACACACACAAACACTTCCGGGAAGGAGGAGAGGCAATGGCTGGACCTCAACACATTCACATTTCACGCTGAGGCCCAGCCATGTCCCTCCTCCTTCCCAGAATTCGTTGAGCCTCAATGTGATAGGAGGCCCAACCCCTCCCCTTTCCCCCCTCGCCCCACCCCAGCCAGGCTGCTTTTTCAGTTGGCAAAGCAGTGGGCTGAAAAAGCTTTTTTTTCAGCTGGCTGCTTTGCCAGCAGAAAAGGGTAAGGGGGAGAGGGAGGAGCCATAGGGGGCACCCGGGTGCTATTTAGCACCGGATGCTATTTTTTCATCCTACGCCTCTGGTGTCTGGACTGGCCAAGTCACAGCGAGCTCACAAGGCCAGATCAAAAGCAAGGAGTGAGGGTGACTCAGCTGGCATGCAGGCCTGACAAGTCCTCTCAAAGGGCCAGATCCTGCCCGCAGGCCACATGTTTGACATCCTTGCTTCAAATGTTAGAGGTAAACCTGAGATCTTGCATGTGCAAAGCAAGTGTTCTATGCCAAAACCATTGCCTTTCCCGTGAAATGGAAACATGAACAGTGGAGCCAAGAGTGACTCCCCAAGGCTCCCCAGTGAGTAGTGCGGGAAAGATCTGGACTGAAATCCTCCTAGTTCATAGGCATTGGATATTCTATTACATTCTCTGATGGCAGCTTTTTCCAACGAGAATCTTCCTTAATCATTCATAACAAATAGATTCTAAGTATATGTTCTAAATGTCTGTTTTTCTTTGTTACATCTTAGAGGCAGATTCTTGTATTAAAACTAGGAGAGCGAAGAGAAAAACAAGAGGACATCTCCGCTTTACAAATAAGAATAGTGTCTACTGCTTTACAACGTGTAGTGCCTTAGGGCTCTTTCTTCAAGCAAGTAATTTATGCAACTGCAGATTGAAAATGCTTGGTTCCTTTTTTCTACTGACTGACAAACTGTAGATTTCATTCTGCAAAAAGTATTATGTAAGGAGAATGAAATCTTAGGCAAAGAGAATTAGGTGAATCAAAATAGTCAGAACAGGACATTGTTGTAAATTCAGTTCTTGAAAAGTCATGGTCATATGGCTTATGAAGCTGCTGTATAAATAGGTCAGACCATTGGTCCATCTATATATCTAATTCCCATGTCTGCAACCTGCCTATGGATACTTGAATCCATAGATAGGGGGCAGACCGACCCTACACAGATGTTTGTGCAAACTTGAGAGACCCCCCTAGATATGTAGAAAAATCTGAAAATTAACAAAATCACAGGAGGTTAAACTCCTCTGACCTAAAAAATAACATTTGCACACAATGCTCTTGCCATTTGAACTGCCAGTGGCAGCAATCCTCTCTGGCCCGGCCACCATGTTTGGTGTTGCTCTTCAGCTGGAGGGGGGATATGCCATGACTCACAATGGTCCAAGAAGCATTGCCCTTCAGTTGAGGGTGGTGGGAGATCCAGGAGCATCAGCAGTCCAGGGACTATTGCCCTTCTAGGAGCAGCAGTGGCGTAGGAGGTTAAGAGCTTGTGTATCTAATCTGGAGGAACCGGGTTTGATTCCCAGCTCTGCTGCCTGAGCTGTGGAGGCTTATCTGGGGAATTCAGATTAGCCTGTACACTCCCACACATGCCAGCTGGGTGACCTTGGGCTAGTCACAGCTTCTCGGAGCTCTCTCAGCCCCACCTACCTCACAGGGTGTTTGTTGTGAGGGGGGAAGGGCAAGGAGATTGTAAGCCCCTTTGAGTCTCCAACAGGAGAGAAAGGGGGGATATAAATCCAAACTCTTCTTCTTCTTCTTCAATTATGGATGAGGGAAAGAGGCTGGGAGTCAAGGTGGTTCCAGGAGTGTATCCCTTCAGGTGTGGGGAGAAGATGGCAGCTGCACCATTTTAGGATTGTCACACTTCAGGCCTGTAGACCTGGGATCACTCCTGGGATCACTGTCTTTCACGTGTGTGGGGGGAGGGAAGCCAAGAGGTGTTGTGGTTCCAACAGCATCATCTTTGTTTGTGTGGGAAGGGAGCTGGGGAGCCCAGGAGCACGGTGGCAGCAGAGTCGAGCAGTGAAAGAGAAGCCTGGGAACTGGCATTGGGCCCATCCACTCATCACTGTAAGACAAGTGAGGGGAGGGGGAGATGGAATTTTCCCCTCCCTCATGAGTTTCACAGAACCCCCACTTGTCTAGCCTATTTCCCATCTCCTTTGTTTTTCAGCACTCTCTCATTTGATTGCATTGCTAAGTTTTCAGAGCTTCCTAGGGAGTCTGCTGCAGGTTACTGTATAAACTGATACAAATAAATTTAAGTAAGTTATTTCAGGTATGACAGGGCTTGTTAAGTAGTCCTTTCACTGTTTTCCTCCTTGCAATATCTATAGGACTCCCCGGATCTGAAATTATACTTGGGTTTTGCATGTACCTGCAGGTTTAATAAATCTGCCTCCTGGACAATCACATTTGTGTCACACAGTAGATTAATTAAGTGCTGCTCTTTGTTTCTTATACTTTACACCATGAATTGAACCAAAGTAATCTGATTTGTGCATTTGTAGAGGACATTTCATCTGGAATGGAATGTTATAAGCACTGAAAACCTTATTGTCATCTCCCCTCATGTTCATAGTGAATATGTAACAGATTATTGACCGCCTGTCATACATTGCTGGAAATAATCTAGGGGAGTGATTCCTGAATCTTTAGGATAGTAATTCCAAAGTCTAAGTTTCAAGCAGTGAATTTAAGTGACAAGAATCTGTTTAATTTCTAGTTGGTTTTAATTAAAAAAAACTTCACATTCTCCTTAAAATGGGCTTGAAGTGTTTCACACAGAATATTCATCATAATATAAAACTCAAAACCACCTCTCCAGTTACAGTACAAGTAAGCATATTAGCAAGAAAATCTCATCCACCCTTTATCAACATCAGTTCACCATCAAATTCAACAGAAAGCCCTCTAAAATTAGGAAGTCAGCAATGAAAATACATTACAATAGTCTAGACTCAAGGTTACAGTAGCATGGATCTGTGAAAATAGATCAGTCCAAGACAGAAGGGGAAATAATCGGTGTGCAAGATAGTTGAAAAAAGATGGCCTAAGAGACAGCACCATCCAGATTCTCTAAGAGCAACACTCATCCTAGGAGTGTCCCTACTGTCTGATATAGCAAGAATGACTGAAACCACTGAAGCCTTATTCTCTGATCTCTCTCTCTGTAAAATACAATTGTAAACTGTATTAAATGAAGCTTCTGAATGTCCATGTTGCTCTTTTCTATTTTTAGGTTGAGATTGATCACCAGAATGACTAATGCTGTCTCAGTTCCAAAGTCAGAACACATTGGCCGTTTCCGCACGGGCAATCAATGGCGACCTGGAGATGGTAAAAACGCCGTCTCCAGGCCACCATTCGTACGGGGGGCGCAGCTGCAACGCCTCCCGGCCTGAAGCCGGCGTTTCCCCAGAGTGCTTCCCAGCGCTCTTTTTGGGGAAATGCCGCAGTGAAGCTGCTGCCGAGCGAACGGCAGTGGCTTCATGCCGCCTCCCCCACCCGGCACTCACCTTGTCCCCGGGCCCCTGGCAGGCGCGCAGGGTTAGGGGGGCATGTCCCCAGGCCTCGGCGACGCGCCGGAGGCCCGGGGACATGCCGGGTCGGCCGGGCGCCGGCGCTCCGTGGCGCCGGCTGCCTGGCTGTTCCCAGGACTGTCCATGCGGACGGTCCCAGCGTCGTCGGGTCGGCGTCATAAACGCCGACCCGGCTGTTTCCGCCTTCATGCGGAAACGGCCATTGAAATGGTCCAAGGAAAATGTATTATCAAGGAGTCCCTGAAGATTCTCTGCCTTTCTTGCTTGAACACCTATAATTGACCTCCCCCTCCTTATTTAAAGAGGATGTTTCCCACTAAACAGCAGCTGAATTAAGGCCTCCTTCAAAGATTTTTTTGGAAGTATTCCCTTCATTAAATGAGTTGGCAACCCTGACTAGGAACAACCATTAACAATTTTATTAGCCAGGAAGGGTAAGGATCCCAATTTCAATTCCAGAATCCCAAAGGTCTGCTCTGCATAAGGCAGGGAGACAAAGCCTAAACAATCCACAGAAAACTGGGAAATGGTGATCATTCCTTTACTGCATGTTCTATATTCAAACTGGTGTCAGAGTCAGGTTTTGAACAAAGGGATTTTATCAGCATTCATGTACATGAAAATCCCCAAGACTTGGAATGAAGCAATATAACCAGCGGAAGGCAGCTCTGTTTGCTGTTGAACTATTAAATAAATGAAGAAATAAATGAAGTAATGGAGGGGCAGCAACTGAGAAGAAAAGGAAGAAGTTTATTCCTGAAAAGAGATGTGTAAGGGAGTAAAATAAATCCTTCTGCCCTAATAAAATTGGGAAGACTTATTAGGTAGCTTTAGTTACATGTTCTACATAATTCTGTAATTTTGGTTCAAGCAGTGCCAGTATTTGGCTTGCAGACTAAGCTATTTGGCATTAAGTGGAAGTACTCTGCCAGGAGGTGAAAAGGAGCTAGTTTCATATGGATGGTATGCAGGTTCCTTCCAGGGGCTGTCATCTCCCTCCCACCCCCCTCACAACCTGACATCTGAATCTGACAGATTTCCAATAGTCTGACCTGTTAGTATTCTCCTATCTGATGTTATGCCTTGCTCTCTTCTTCCTGTTGAGCAAATTGATGCTGCCCCAGTGGTTTTAAAATGCTGTAATTAGAGAAGAGGCAGCAACTGTGAATCTAGATGGGAACAAGGAGTAGAGACTCTCTTGCATATATGATGGGGTGATGACTGTGGTGGCCTCGAATTCAAAGCTACCATGAAAGGGTGATTAGTTACAGTGAGAGCTAGCCATAGAAGTGCTCTCATGGTGTCCACAGGTCATGTTGCTTCAGACATTCTGGGAATGCTAAGATCTGAGAACAGACGGAAACTATAATTTCTAATATGAGCAGCAAACTTGGAAAGGAACTCTTAAACAGTCTCTGTGTTCCTGGGCATGTGAACCTTGGAAGCTAGCTTCATTCATAATCAATAATGCCTGCTTAATTTTTTATTTCTGTTTGGAAAAAAGGTTATAATGCTTTACCTAAAAAAAATAAAACCCCTCACAATCATATTTAGCACAAGACATTATGAACAATAGCTGCCCCATGAAATCATAGCAAAGGGATGAAAAGATGGTGGTGTTCAGCATAAAACATTTGGGATCCAGGGATATTTAAACATTTTTTTGTCAAATCACCTGCATTCTTTTAACATTTCATTGAGTGGTTTCTGTGTCATCAAGATATACAAGGACTTTTAAATAAAGCAAAAAAAGTGATATGAGTAGTAACATTTCTCAGAAGCAAGGAGTCCACACACTCCTGAATCACAGTGCCAAAAGAAATATGATAAAATGAGGTACTCCCATCAAGATTCTTGTGAGGCTTGTGTTTCAATCAACGTGCATATGTGCTTCAGTAAACCTTCAGGGGGTGGGAGGAAGGTGAACAAATGTGTAGCAGACTGTGCAGACACAGTGGTTGGTTAAAGTCCTGAAATCAGATAGGAAGAATAGTAGACAGAATTGGTGCTCCTCTAGAAGCAAGATCAAGTCATTCAACTCAACATCTGGGGAGAAATTTGGACAAAAATAATTTCATAAGCAACCCTCCTAAAAAAGGAATCAAATATAATTGTTAGAAACCATCACCATAATTATTCTCTCTGGCCATGGCTATTGAACAGCTTTTCCTGAATAATTCCTGAAGTTTACTAAAGTTGAATCATTATTATTGCTTCAGAGAGAGAAAATGGGGGCAGTTTAAAAGATGACTATTTCATTTGCACTTTGCCTGAACTTCTAAGCTGTTTAGCAACTACAGAGAGCCTCACCTACTCTCATGGGGATTATGTTTGCCTTTCACAAAAACAGCTGCTCTCTCAATTCCATGTACAACAATGTGGAATGCCAGGCTCATATGGTTGCTTCTAGGTCAGCATCGGCAGTGATAAGCAATTTGTGGTGCGCTCACACCGTAAAACCATAGATATTGGGGAAACCAGCAATAAAACTGGATAAAATGAAAAATCTCTTGTTTTAGAAGCCAGAAATCAAAGCATTTGCTGGCCTTCTAAAGAACAACAAACTCAGACCAAGTATGCACCAGGTGTCTGCAGGGATGAATGTCCATTGGGGCAAGATTTATTGTATGGATGTATTTCCCTGAGCCCCACTTTCAGCTTCTATTCTCCCCATGCCAAGTTGCACCACTTTAACTGCATCTTTAATTTTTTTCACTGCTCGGGGGGGGGGGGGAGATTTGTCAGTGAGCACAATTTTTCTCTGACATCTTCCCTTCACTTACTACTAGCCTACTTAATTTAACCCCTCCCACTCCCTCATGCCAGAAAATGGGAATGGCAGGAAATTGGTGGGCAAGGAAACCTTTTAGGTTTATTATTTCAATGTTTGCTATTTATTTTATAGTAATATCAATATAGAAAGATAATCATTGTAAAAATGATGTTTTTTGTGCATTTTCAAACTGGATTTTTGTCTCCTTCCCATCATTATCCAATCAAAAAAGCACCATCATGATTGCAAGAGAATTTCTCCAGCCATGGTTGGATAAGCATTTGCCCCGCCTCCCCCTGCATCCTTGGTGAAAGAAGCACTCATCCATGAAATCTCCAAGTGATATAAATTGTGATAGATGCTGCATAAGATATTTGAATTATTAGTAGGATGAGAGGGTTTTTTCAGGGAGGGAGAGGATGTCCAATCACATACAATAGTAACACACATGTAGATAGGCTGGGCTGAACAGGGTAGACAAGACAAGAAGCTTGAGGAAACAGTGCAGTGGATAACAGCAAACATGCCCCGTAACAAAGGCTGTACAGTGAATGCTACTTCTGATTGCGGTAAGCTCCCTGTGCATAATGGGCCTCAGTAATGTTATGATGGGGCATCAAGATTTTCAAAGGCAAAAATCAGTCTTTTAAAAAGTCGTATAACGTTTAAACATTGCATGTGCACTGTTTGATAAAAATACCTACCTGGCCCTTATTAGAAAAATAAATTAAAATACAGCTGACTACAACTATTGGTTTTTGCTAATGAACAATGAAAGTTAGCAGATCTGTTCACAACTTCAGTGCTGGAATAGTCCATACAATCATGTTGAACCTTTACTTAAATGAAGATATATTAGAATCATGACTTATGTTTACATTGCAACAGAGCTAAATTGTACTAAGAAAAAAAACCAGAAGCAGAGAGCAACAAAAATGGCTGAACATGAAAGCTCCATTCAGCAGAGGCTGCAGTACCCAATGGAGAAATGTTATTCTTCATTCCCCCTAGGAGCTGCCAAGTTCCACACTACTCTCCCCCATAGTTTTGTACCCTGTAGTGACAAAGACTGATAGGAGAATTAGAAGGAGAGGACATTTGAGCACATGGAAGGTAGCCTACAGCCAGAGAAGGTAAACTTTTAATTCTTTAATTTGGATGGAAATGACACCTCAGTTAACCCAGAAGCAAAACTTGCCATGATGGATGTGAGCTGTTACTAGGCTGTGTTACAGGCACAAGAGCGAGCAGTTGGGGATTTTGTGCTTGTAATCCACAATGGCAAACACTGAGTACAGCTGGTTTAGTTCTGATGTTATTTTGACTACTACTATTACTATTTTACTGAGATAGGTTTATTTAAAGCTTTTCAAACTGTGGTTTGAATGTTATATACATTGAAGGAATAGGAAATTTTGTTCATTTTTTTAACAATGCATGTCATTGCCTCTGGACTGGTCATGAGATGCCAGTTAGTTCATCCCACAGGGAGAGAATTTCATGTCAATAGTTCATGTATCGTGTTTATATCACTGTAAATGAAATAAAGTGTTCGAGCCAACAGAGTCACTGAAGAGTTGAATTTAAAACAGGATTTTTTGGGGAAAATAGGCAATAATTACCTTATTCTGAAGAAGGAATACAGAAAAGCAGAGTTCAAGGCCCACACTGAGCACCAAAGAAAGAGGCTGAGAGCTGATGGCACACAACGGGACTGAACAAGGGGTTAGTCCAGAAAATGCTGGGCATGCAGTGCAACTGAACCAAAGGTGGCTCAGGAAACACTGTGCCGTGACTGCAGGGTGGACGGCTAATTTTTAGGGAAGATTGGGCCCTCTAGCCATGCTAAGAGAACTTAATCTTTCCAGGACAAGAGCAGGGTTTTTTTTTTTCCACAGGAGAAACAAGAGGAGGACACTTATGTTAAGTGGTGGATACTTAAATTTAATGTTCCAAGCCAGGGAATGTCCAGAGATGATTAGATTTTTAGGATGAAGTTGATGCAATGACAGCTTCAGATAATGCCAATGTAAATGAAGGTGGTCTTTGAAGAGGTTAGTCAGAAAACTAGAAGGTGAGATTAGTGTTTATAAGAAAAGCTGACAGGAACTACATGATGGAATCATTTTAGCATATCCTTTGTTTTACAATGGCAGGTAAGCTGAGGCTGGAATGGGAGCTGTCTTTCCAGTCTGAAGACACTGTCTTTTCCTAATCACTTTAGAAAAAGGTGAGGCAAGCTGTTTTGCAAGTTGATATTGGTTGGAGGCTATTCTAGGCAGGTTTCTGTCCTTATGGGTGACACTGAGTCAATGGCGAGGGTGGCATCCATCTTGGCACTGCATTCCTAAGCCACTCCTAGGACTGATGGGATAAGTAGCGGCACTGCTGTTGTAAAAACCAACCCTCCACAAACACTACGGGTCTGTTTGGTAACACCAGGGAAAACCATTTGTCAATTTCCTGGTTCCTATCAACAAATCTGCTTCAAGAATGCCATCTTGTCTAAATCATTTTCCACCAAATCTAACTCAAGCATGCTTTTTCTGGTTCTCCTAATAGGTTGACTGCCCTATTCTACCACACCCTGGATTTGCACCAATGGGATTCCAGATCCTAAAAAGGGATAAATTAAAACATGATCAAAAGTTCACCAGTGGGCAGCCATGATTCATGGCTATGGTTGATTGCCATCATGCTATTGGGCCAAATATTTTATCCATTCCCCATTCAGAAATGCCTTGCTTTATTTCCCACAAGCCTTTTCCGCTGCATCCTCAGCAGTGACGCACTCCTACCTACCTTCAGTTAAAGTCTCATCTATTCACCACAGTTTTTCATCCCTTACTTATCTGTTTTCTCTGAGTTGGCTTGCTCCAGACTAGTGAAGAAGAGGAACATAATTTGGAACAAAAATAGCTTTATTTAGTTACTGAATATTGGTAATTAATATACTTAATTGGGTATGTCAGGATTGTGCAAAGTGATTTTTAAAAAATTGATTTCTATCTCGCTTTTTTCATAATGATCTCATTTTCTAGTTAATAGCTTGATCGGAGTAATAAAGATACTAGCTGATTAAATTATTGTCTCATTTCCATCCTTTCTTTAGCTGAGATTTATTGTGCCAGGATGGGAATTATGTATACAACAGACTGTAAGTTCCCCCTTTTACCCCAGGCTCGTGTTCTGAATTTTTCACATGGAGGGCATGCTCTTACATGTCAGGCATAACATGAGGACCAATTTGGGTATGATTAAATTCCATGAAAATGAGGCTTGAGTGATGCATAGTGGCATTTTTGGAGCAGGTCCAGGTCAGGGTTGGTGAGCATCTCCTGCCTTGAACCATAACATTGTTCCCATGATAGTGCTTTATGGTCTTCACAAAAATTAATGGCAGCAATACCCTTTTTTTTAAAAAAAAGAAAGGAAATAGATAAACTCAGAACTGTATGTGGCAATAAAAAGGAAGCAAATTGACATCACCAGAAGCAGCCGAAAGTGGAAGTTTAATTTGTAAGCTCTATGAACATCATAGAAATTCGCTAGCTATTTTTCACTTCAAGAAAATAAAGAGAAGAAAGACGACAGCATGATATGAACACATAGGCATATTGTTGTGGTAGAAAAATTGGTTGTTTTATTGAATTGTTCAACTATACATCTTTGTCAAGAACCCCCCAAGGAGGCTTCAATTTAATTTGCGTATCTTGTATGTTTTCATATGGTTTTCATTTTGTGTGTACTTGTACAGCTGTATTATTTATTCTGCTAGTGTTCAGTGTTGCCAACTTTTACTATATCTGGTAACAGTTTCATTCAAGAAAGGCATAGATGAAATTTTCATGGTCAATTTAAAGTAACCTGTGAGGCCTTAGATAAATGCCTTTCACAGAACCAATGTTTATTACAAACAATTACAACACAAATAGAACATAAATCCGAAACTAGTGGGAAGAAGTTTTTGCTGTAGGTTTTGTGTATTCATTTCTAATTTTCTGAGTTTTATAACCAATTTACACATATGGTGCACATCCTTTACACAAAGAATAGTACTATAATTTATAAAGCTGATTTATTGACATAAAAATAATGCTGAAAACAGTTGCATTTTCAAGAAAAAGCTAGTACAGGGGTCTGCAACCTGCAGTTCTCCAGATGTTCATGGACTACAAATCCCATCAGCCCCTGTCATCTTGGCCAATTGGCCATGCTGGCGGGGGTTGATGGGAATTGTAGTCCATGAACATCTGGAGAGCCGCAGGTTGCAGACCCCTGAGCTAGTGTCAGAAAACAGAATGAACCATCATTTAAATTTACACAAAAATGACATGAAAATGAAGTGGAAATTTGGAATCCAAACTGCAGGGCTGAGAAATTTAAAATCATCCCTACCATGTTTGTATGAAGCAGACATTACCGGCAACAAGGAAGAAGTGGTATGTACCCTGTGCATCATGTGCTGTGTTGAACACCCCCACAATGTGATTAATTTGAATAACAAAGCAATCACTCTCATTCCTGTGCACACAAATATTAGGGACATGGTTTATGCCAATTATACCATTATTTGTAACAAAAGACATGATACAGCTGTGACAGAAAGAATGGAGGTTGAAAAGTTCTGACAGCTGAGAACTGACAGATTGAGAGACTAATAGACAGAGCTTGGACACTGCAGTGTGAGCTACAAGCTGACTGGTGGAGATTCTTCTCTGGAGTGCAAAGGAACTGGGGGTTAGTTCAGGAAGGATCCAGTTACCTAGGGAAATAGCTCTAAGGCTGATAGAGGGATCCCTAAGATTTTAACAGGAAATAGCTCTGATGAAAGGAGTAATTCCAGGTCAGTTAAAAGAAGAAACTGGAAAAGTGTGATAATGTTCCTAACTCGTCCAACTAAGGGCCACTCCCCACTTACCTCGTCTGAGTGCAACCCCGCAGCGACCCCTCGTAGAAAAGCCTCCGCAGCTTTTGACAACTGAGACATTTGTTCCCCACTCATTTTCCATTCAGGAAATAGTGCGGGGTTCCACATCAAGAGTCAAAGAGGCAATCGAGCGTTCTGATTGGCTGGCATGCGTGTGCATCATTTACACGTGGGAGTTGCAGCCAGCCGAAGGCGGGGGTCCATTTTGATTGGCTGACCCGAAAAGTTCGTTTGGATAAGCTGAAAGCATTGTTTTAAGATGTCTGCACATGCTGACATCACTACCTGTTGCAAATTGCTTGGGCAGAAAAATGAAAGTAAATATCGGTTTCGGTTTACACCGCCAACAACCCTGTGCTCAGGAACCTAATATTTGTATAAAATATATGGAGCATAATGAGGCTTTGCCAAGCTGCAAAACAGTGGAGCTCGAGCAAAAAAGAGCAATGTTGGCACGTCTTGTTGTGCACACGTCTCAATTTCTGAGCACTTTCTGACGGGAATACCCTCCCTAAACAAAATGGCGGTTCCTGTTTCCTGATTGGCTGGAAGCTGCGTGTCAGAGCAAATCAGCCGCGCGTAAACAGCCGAGGTTCCCCACCCCCCTGCAGCACCTGTGGGGTTTTTGAAAATGTTGCTCTTTTCAGAGGACCTAATTTGCCACGCAACAAGGAGGTGGGAGAGTGGCAAATTAAGGGCAGCTGCGCAGTGGGCGCTGGTGACGTGGGGAACGTCCATCCTCCTCGTGTCTTTTAAAGAGGTGACTCCACGGCTTATGGTGAGTGGGGAGTGGCCCTAAAGAACCACTGTGTAAAAGAAGTTGAACTTTAAAAAACAGGGACTGCCAAGAGAAATCTCTCTCAGTAGAAAATACAAAATTAAACGCTGCTATATGAACTACCTTGATACATTTGGAAGTACAATATTTCACTTCACCTTACCCATCTCAAACTTCTCATTTCTGGTATTCTGTTACAAACCACTTTCCTATTATGAAGCTTTGCTTGACTTTTAAATCTTCCAGAAATCAACAAATAAAACCATTTTAAGTTGAACTTCAAAAAGCCTCTCAAGTGCCATATATTTCCAACCTTTTATAGAAAAAAAGAGATCCATCATAATTAGTGAGAACCATGTTGTACCAAGTTATATGTCTCAGCAGGGATAGTGAGGGTTGATGAGTATAAGAACAAAATACAAAATAAAAATTTAATAAAAAAAATATTAATTTATTATTATTTATTTATTTATTTTTATTTCCCAGCATACTGGGAAAAGAGAAGCATATCTGAAATAAAGGAACTGAATTAAATAAAGTACAATAAAGTGGCAACATTTTGAACCTAATATTTGTATAAAATATATGGAGCATAATGAGGCTTAATAAACAGATCTTTGGAATAAGACAAAATGTGCTGTAAGCGGGTGCTGTGAAATATGCCTCATTTTGGGGGGAAACTATATAGAAGCAATGAAGGGAAGCAAAGTATATTAAGCTTTCATTTAATTTTTATCAAATGTACATTAGCAGGGCAGATATAAAAATGTCCAGTTCCAGATTGATTGTAGGAAAAAACCTCAGAAGACAATCAGCTATGTCTGCCACAAAAGGAGTTTTTGCACATTGCAGTGAGTTTATCAAAGCTAGGAAAAAAATGCTGTGCAGGGCTTCCTGTCCTTGATTGTGCAAAAAGAAAAGGAACCCCTCCCCCATTTTTTAAAAAAAATACTGTGGTTTGACCATTGTTCTGTTGGGCTTTCACTGCCAGAATGGGCCTGGATTCTGTTGGTCAGCTGCACATGGCATTTGGTTCATCCAGGCTATCCAAAGTGCCCCCTGCTTGATTTATTTTTTCTGTGGTTCTCTGGTTTGTCGTTGGTTCTGTGAGGCTCTGCCACAATGGTTTATGGTTCTGCTGGATTCCTGTGTTACTGTATGGAAAACCCACTGTTAATCTAAAAAGAACATCATCAGTTGAAGCTATGCCTAGGTGGAGGCTCTTAATAACAAAGTCCAAGAGTTAAGATGGCATCCATCTTAGTCTGAACTGTCTACGATACCAAAGACATGGCCCGAATGACATTTTAGAAGAAAATGCTATGGGCCTGAAAGCCAACACCTGGGTACTGATTTAGTTCCGTCGGGCTTGTGTTGGTTCTTGGAGTGAGAGGAATTAATCTGCAGTTGCTCACAGATATGCCTCTTTACGTTTACCCTGCAAACAAAAAGGCTTCCCCCTTCCATGGGAAATAATGGATGATGAATGGGGCACCCATACAATTGGGCCCATTGACCCAATCTTTATAAAACTTGGGGGGTCCTTTTAAGAAAAGTGCCAGTAGCTATGCTAAAATGCAGTACCTCTATTTAAAAAAAAAACACCCACCCTCAGACCTCAGAAATATTCACTATAGGCTATAATGGCACCAAAGAAGGCAGATTTAAAGTTTAAAACCCTGCAAATCCTGTTCCTGAAAAATGTGCCAAAACATGTATTTTTAATTAAAAAATTTAAGTGTTCATTTGGTTTTCTACTGCTGTAGCTGGCAATCTTGAAACGATGTCAAAAAGTTAATGTTTTGGCTTTTTCAGGAACAGGATTACAAGCAGAGGCGGAGCGAAGGGAAACTCTGCCAGGGGCAAGCCCCTGCTGCATCACTGCCCATCACTGCCCACCCCTGCCCACCCTGGAATGTCCCCTCTGTGGTCTGGCCATGCTTCCACCATAGGCATCGTGCCCCACCCCGCCCTGTTGGTGCTACGCCTCTGCAAGCTACAACTTAAATTGCCTTTTTGGGGGTTTGGCTTTCCCCAAAACTCACACTTACAGTCCCATCCAGAGGGCAGGGAACCTGGACACTGTGCTGCAGCCGTGCCATTCCCAAGCAGACTTTCTAGTGCCAAGGGGAGACAAAGGACACACAAAAAAAGCCTCCCCACCATGTGGGCTCAGAGGCAGGTGATGGTACAGAGCTCAATGCTAGGCTCAGCCCAGCTGAGCTCAGCATTGAGCTCTGCTCTGCTTATTGCCTCTGGTTCCATGTGGACTTCAGAGACGGCATCAGTGCAGAACTGAAAGCTGGGCTTGGCCTAGCTGAGGCCAGCATTTAGCTCTGCATCACCTGCTACCTCCAAGCCCAAGTGAACTTTAGCAGCAGCCAGAGCTGAAATTTGGGCCCAGCTGAGCCAAGCCCCACTTTCTGCTTTGTTCAGCCTGCTGCCTAAAAGACCCAACTAGCAGGTAAGTGATGGGGAGAGGTTTTTTTAAATGGCAGCTAGGTCAAAATTGTCCAAAGAACACTGAAAAAATTCCACATTATTCAGGATCTGCTTTCAGGCTCCTTTAAATTGCTGCCATGGGCAGAGGGGTGGTTAAACTCCCCTGGAAAGTACCAATAAGGGTTTGGGAGTTCAGTTTTGCCAAATGCACACCACTACTAAGTACAGCAAGAACATCACTTCTAAGCACAGCAAGAACCAAATGTTCTAAGTCAACGTCTGCAGGACATGAAACATCTTGGCTGCATCTTTTTGTATTCTCCTTCCTTTTAGTGCCCTATTGTTGTGAGAAAGTTCTTTAAAGAAAGAGAATGTTTGTGACTTTAATTGAACTAGGTTCTGTACAGCTGGTTCTGAAACATGGTTGCATTATTTAATAAAGAATCATGCGTAAGATATTCCTCAAAGCAAGCAGAACTGTTGTTTGTTCTATGAAGACTTTTGAGGTCTGGGAAGTGACTAGGATGAAGAAATATTTTTCTCTGGAATATACTTTCAAACAGAAAACACTGTAATATGAAAGACACTGTGAGAAACTATGCTAAAGTCCAATTCCACACAGAATTTCACCTGTTTAAGCACATTGATTGTAATGGACATAGAATGGAATAACTCTGAGAAGGATTGCACTCATTTTAATGCAATTTGACATAAGCTATAATCTATTAATAGAAGGAAGGAAGGAAGGAAGGAAGGAAGGAAGGAAGGAAGGAAGGAAGGAAGGAAGGAAGGAAGGAAGGAAGGAAGGAAGGAAGGAAGGAAGGGGAAGGAAGGAAGGAAGGAAGGACAAACCATGGCATCTTGAGTTCATGTCTGAAAGAAAGAAATAATAATCAGAAATATGCATTTCTCTAATGAAGGCCCAAAATGTTTTAGCCACACTGATGTGAAAAGCTCTATAAAAATGGGACATGGGTTTTGTCCTTGTTAGTATCCCAGCTCTCCAGACTGTCTCTTGATCTAGATCAGGAGAGGAACAAGTCTGATTTTTCAAGTCATGGTAGATTTATTTTCTTTTGTTTTAAAATGATCCCAATATAGTAATCAGATTTGTATATATAATTCTTTCAGAATTCCTTTGAATTTAAAATACCTTTGAATTTTAAATTATATTTCCTTAAGCTCTGCCTTTAAAAAATTCAGGTGATACAGGGAAAAATTACTTGTAATGCATATAAGAATGAAAATATATAAAACCCACAAAATGGGAAACACATGCAACAGTTCTGCTTCAGCTAAAGCACTCAAAGGGCTTCAAAAGCTTTCTCAATTGTCCGGGTCACTGTGAGAGCAGGCATTGAGAGGATATGATGCATTTACAGTTGGAGAGCCAACGTTGTATAGTTGCTAGATGTCTGGACTAGGAGATCCAGGTTTCTATCCTCACTCACCAAATGGCCTTGAGTCAGTCATTTTTTCCTGGATAAACCTACCTCAAGATTGTTGTGATGATAAACAGAGAGCCAGACACACATGCTGCTTTGAGCCCTTTTGAGGAAGGGTGCAGTAAAAATGTACCAAATAAATTAATGAATTTAAATGATTGCATGATACATCATTATATCACAAAAATGCTCTTTAGCATGCTGATGGAACATACTCCTTTCAGATCAAAAGAAATGTATGCACAAGAAAATGTAAGTAATGCATAGACATTTGAAGATCCAGGCAAGGAGAGGGGAGCTTTACCCAGTAGGGGATGAGATTTTTCCCCATTTTTTTTCAATAGAAAATTGGGAATTTTGGAAAACATGCAAAAAAGACAACATTGTTCTCACCAAGAATGTGTAGTTTTAAGTGAGACAGTCTCCAGCATCATATAATAATAATTCCTGTATATACTGTATACCAACAATTCCTTTAATAAGAGCTACTTTTGAGTTACAGAAAATATCCTAAAGCTACTCTTCCCTCTGGCATGTTACCAAGTTTTGTCTGCCCTAGAAACAGAAGCTGGACTAGATGGAGCATGAGAAATGAAGCCATCAGCTTAGCAGCACAGATGAAAATGAAATATTCTTCAAAAGCCTAGATGAGAACAGATCTTTTCCTGAGTCTCCTAAAGGGTTCATGAGTTACTCTGCAGCAGCCTGAGACTTGCCAGTAGCTCACTTGCTACCTGCTGGAGACCCCTGCTGTGTACTTCAGATTTTTAAGCACATTTAACAAAACTAATTTTGTCCACAATTGATAATCTATAAGAGGATTAAGAGTTTAATGTGTTCAGTGTTCGAAAGATTAACTCGATATCCAAATAGTTTGCTACCCCTATTATGATAGTGTGAGACTTTCTGCCCAAACTAATACATGATACTTTTTTCTACTCCTAGCTTTCATTTTTCCTTCTTCTCAGATGTCAATATCTAAGACAAAATAGAGTGCAGCAATTTTTGTCTGTCTTTCTCTCTCATAGGTATTGAGTGTAATTTCAAATTTGCATGAAACAAATAAGGGGCTTATGCTTTTGAATAATCGTACAATTCTGCAAGTTAAGTTACCCTTGATACATTTTATGCTGTTAAACAGTAAATTTACTTTAGACTTGTAATTATTCCATATATTTCAGTTTTCCAAAATGCATATTTTTTCTCAGGAGTGGGGGATTTTTCCCCCTAGAGCATCAAAAATTTCCAGGATTTTACATCTGTTGTGATGTGTAACTAAATATTGGAGGAGACATTTATTCAGATATGTGGACTAAGGTTTATTCAGGGACAGATTACGAACCTCATCTAAAGGGGGGGCAATCCATTCATGGGAGCAGTATGTGCTAGTGGATTTGCCCTCCCTGAGGCACTTGCCATGCCAGAATCCCTGGGCCCAGAGGTGGGATCCAACCAGTTGCGTGCGGATATGTGGAGGTTCCCTCCAATAACTATTAACACCAGTGTTAGCTGGAAAAGAATAGGCCGCAGCCCATTTATTAAACAGTATAACATTTTATAACTGCAACCAATAAGGAAGCTGGGTGAAGGCATAAAGGAGCACATCCATGGCCCCCAGGCAGCAAGCACTGACCTGGTTCATGGGGCAGCCCTCAGCTGCCCCCCGGACCCTTTGGACAGCAACTACTGTCCGGCACGTCCCCCAAGGGACTGGAACAGGAACTTGAGTGCATACTCATTATGTGACACCCCTTCCTGCCGGGCAGCGAGCTCTTGCATGGCCCCCCAGGTGTGCATATCGAGCTCTGCGCTGCCTCAGACCTCTTATGGAGGCCCCCAAAGTGGGAAGGTCCGGCACGTAAGCTCTGCCTTCCCAAAAACGGGTGTGCTCCTATGCCCCCACCGCTCGAGCTGTGACGAAATTAACAATAACCATTAACCCCAAACCCCAACAATATATTTGGGAGGGAGGGTGGGTCCTCATGCTCCGCAGCCTCGGAAGAGGCTGTTCCCCCCAGCCAAACCCCTTATATGGGGTTACTTGGCCCCTGTCACATACCGGTTCCTGGTCACGTGACAGTGGCTTCTCTGGCCGAGGAACGGCTGGGTGGTCATTCCCCCCTCTCCCACCGAAATGGCACCCCAGGTTAACTATTAACACCAGTGTTAGTTGGAAAAGAATAGGCCGCAGCCCATTTATTAAACAGTATAACATTTGTTCCCCCCGGCCAAACCCCTTATATGGGGTTACTTGGCCCCTGTCATGTGCCGGTTCCTGGTCACGTGACAGGGGCTTCTCTGGCCGAGGAACGGCCGCGTGGTCATTCCCCCCTCTCCCGCTGCAACGGCGCCCCAGGTTAATGCCTGGGGCGCATTTTATCACCACTTCTCTAGAAGTGGTTACTAATTTTTTCTGAGTGCTGAGAAGGGGCTACTAAAGCAACCTCCCTGCCCAATAGGGACTGGAGGTGCGTGTGTGTGGCGGCGCCACTGTTTGAATCCCACCACCATCGGAACCTGTTATTTAAATTTTTGGATCCCATCACTGCCTGGGCCCCTGCTGCCACCAGTGTAGGGGAGGTGGATTGAGAGTGTGACCACAGAAGGAGCCAATTTCCCAGCCTTTGCCAGAGTTATGCCAGCAGCCTGCACTTCAGACTTAAACCACTGGAAAAGTAATGTAAATATATTGAGGCCCATAGAGGCTTCTTGTAGATGGAGTGCCTTTTTTGCTTTGTGAGTCTCTTCACGCTGCTGGGAAGCATCTATGGGAGCAGAAGGGCAGTGCTGCATCAGCACCACAAGCTGTCACCTCCAGTTTGGATGGGGCTGTAAGACTTTTAGAGGCCTTAAGCCAATGGTGAGATTCAGCAGGTTCGCACCACTTCGGCAGAACCAGTTATTAAAATGGTGCTTGTAAACAACCAGTTAATAAATTATTTGAATCTCACCACCAGAACTGGTTGTTAAATTATTTGCAAGCATTGAAAAGATTATGCTGACCCAAATGTAATTCAAAACAAATGTGGTACAGAGTGCAGTGCCAGTATTTCTGCACTGCCACCAGCCTAGCAGGGGCAGTCTGGAGGCATGGCCAGGGGAGGAGCCAATGCTAGTCAGCCTCAACAACATCAGCATCTAGGCTTTTGACTTAACTAAGCCCAAAGAAGGCTTTCTGGTGGAGTGGAGCAGTAGCAACATCACATCCAGGTGCATGGCCCTTTGGATAGCGCTGCAAGTCATTCAGTGTCGGTGAAATATACAATTGCTGCAGATGGTGAGACTTACTTGCACAATAAATACACCACGACGACAGGCTGGAAAAGGAATGGGCCGCAGCCCGTTTATTGAAATATCAAACATAACAGCAATAACTATATACAAAAGAGCTGGGCGGCAAACGGGTCGCACATCCCATCCCATCATATGGGACTGGCGGGAAGGGAAGCCCCAGAGATACACTCCTTGCTTCCACCCTCTTCCCGCCCATGCTGAGGAGACGGGCACCGGCTAAGCCCCAAGGCCGCACACAGCCCGTCCTCCTGCCTTGCTTGCTGGGGTGTCGGGCACCGGCTAAGCCCATGGCCGCCTACCGGCCCGACCCAACCCCACTCCCTGGGGTGTCGGGCAGCAGCCCGGCCTGCCTGCCTGCCAGCCTGCCCGCACCACCCCCCGGCCCATAACAGGGCACAAGCCTGGGAGCCCTAGCCGGAAGGCTCGTTCTCTCCCCAGATGTGCGACACCGTTGCAAACCCGCCACGAGCTGCCCTCCCTCGCAGCTCACCGCCCAAGCTCCTCAAGCCTGAGTCTGTCCCTATCTCAACCATCGGAGGAGAGTAAGTAGAATGGACTGAAGCCACATGTCCAAACCCCATTGGGTCAGGTGGACGCCATCCGGCTCGAAGAAGTCTCTGTTGTCCCGGGAGATCTCGGAGTGGTCCGCCACCGCTCCCCCAAGGGAGAGGACCACCTTGGCGGCCGCCTTGTTGACCTTTCTGCAGGCCCTGTCCACGGCAGTGGGATCCACAGCTCCCCTCCAGTGGACCCGCTGCAGCATCTCAGACCAAACCAAGGTCATACCAGGCCAATGCCTGGCAAAGCTCCGAAGTGTGGTGGCCACCGCACACCGCAGGTCAAGGCCCGACCTGGCAGGGAGGTCCTCCTCCCCCAAATGAATGACCAATAGGTCCGGTGTGGCCGACTGGAAAAATATATTCAATTATTTTGGGCTCCAGCTCATGCCACAGCATGTGCCCCTGCCCCATCCACACAATCCTCACGTGCGCCCCGAGTCCGAGATGTCGGCCCCAGTCCGAAGTGCAGGCGTATTCTTCAGCACGGTTGACGAGGCTGTGCCCCACGACCCACACCTGTCGATAGACAGTCTGCGGCGTCCCTGGAGGCACTGTGGAAAGAATTAACAAGTCAGGTGTGGGTGAATGTACGCCCCAAAGGCCCCGGACCGCCACCTGCCCAAAGCGCAAATGTCTTCCTGCGTCCTACCATCCTGTGCCGCGGCTGTGGCGGCTCCTATCCTGAAGGAGTGCAGGCCAAATTCAGCGGCCGGCAGCCCAGCCTGGGCCAGGCATGCCCGGAACACCGCCAGGAACTGGAACCTGGTGAGGGGTGACCCATCCTCATGCACTAAGAGCATGCCACCGACCCGTGGCCTGTGCCGGAGCCACGCGATGAGTGGAGGGAGGGGGCAGGAGGCGTCGCCCGGTAGGGCTGGCATGGTGACCCAAGCACCGCGACCCTCCTGGTCGGTTTTTGAAAGAGCCAGCCACGCATAGACCATGTCCCCAGACAGGACTAGGTGCTCCCTTTGCAGAGCGGTGCTGGAAGGCCGATCCCTGGTGGGGGCGACCAATTCCCCGGGCCTGAAAGCCCCATGGTGTGCCAGGTGGAAAGCGGCTGTGAAGAGCAAGCGCTCATAGCGTGAAGCGCACACCTGCCGCAGCACCCCGGTGACTGCCCGAAGCACCTCCCTGGTGACTGGGCGCCTGAGATCCCTCTGCCTAGGGCCGACCCTGTGCCAACCAGCCACCAGCCGGCGCACGACGAACGCCTTGGTAACGTCCGGAAAACCCGAGACCCTGCAATAGAAGGCGATGCCCGCCAGCTGCACCCCCATGGTGCGGGGGTGCATCCCCTGCCCATGGAGCCGGACAAGGTACTCGAGGAGGAGGCCCGTGTCCACCCCGCCGCGGACATCCCTCCCGGTGGTCACGGCGAAGCTCACGAAGTCCCGCACGGCTCGGTCGTACTGCCTGCATGTGGCCGGTGCCAACGAGTTCAAAACACCTGTGATGACTGCTCGCTGCCAAGGTTCCAGAGGGACGCCGGCACTGTCACCGGGAACAGCTCCGCCCCGGGGGCCAGGCGCCGAAAACGATCCACCTGCTGGCGAGATAAAACATCAGCAATCTCATTCTGCAAACCTGGAACGAAAGCAGCTTTAAAGGAAATGTTAAAAGAGAGGCAGGTAAGAACCAAATTGCGAACCAAGCGCATGACCCGTGCCGACTTGGAGGACTGCCTGTTCACCTCACGAACCACAGCCTGGTTATCACACCAGAAAAGCACCCTTCAATTTGCCAAAGGTCGTGCCAGACGTGCACCGCCACCAAGATGGGAAACAGCTCCAGAAAAGTGAGATCCCTGGTGATACCCTGTGAATGCCAGGCCGGGGACCAGAGACCTTGAGCCCACCGGCCCTGAAAGTAAACCCCAAAACCAAAGGCACCGGAGGCGTCAGAGTGCACCTGCAACTCCAAGCCGGGTTCCAGAGGTGCCTGCCACAGGGAAATGCCGTTGAAGCCCCGAAGGAACGCCAGCCAGACCTGCAGATCCTCCTTCAGACCCCAGGATACCCTGATGCGGTGATCAGGGGCTTGCAGCCCGACAAGGACCTAGCCAGCCGAGAGCAGAAAGCCCTGCCAGGCGCCACCACCCTGCAAGCGAAAGAAAGGTGGCCCAGTAAGGATTGGACCTGGCGAACCCTGCATGTTTTTAATGGAGCACGGATTGCAGCAGGGTGGTGAGGGCCAGGAGCTTATCCGCAGGGAGCGAGGAGATGCCTGGAACCGAGTCCAGGTGGATGCCCAAATAGCAGAGGGCAGTGGAGGGCCCCTCTGTCTTGTTGGGAGCCAAGGGGGCCCCCAGCTCAGCCGGCAGGGCCTGGAAAGCCTGCAAAGCAAAATCACATTCCCTGGTGCCCTGCCCACCGATGAACAAAAAATCACCCAGATAATGAGTCACCCGCCCGGAGGGCACCCTCTGCTGAACGCCCATTCAAGGAACGTGCTGAAAGTCTCAAAAGCTGCACAGGCAAAAGAGCAGCCCATGGGCATGGCCTTGTCCACAAACCAGCTGCCTTGGAAATGGATGCCCAGCAGCTCGAAGTCCAGGGGGGGAATGGGCAGGAGCCGGAAAGCAGATTGAATGTCACATTTTGCCAGAAGGGCACCAGTGCCTGCCTGCCAAATGGAGGATATGGCCTCGTCCAGGATGGCATACCGAACGAACAGACCTTGGGGTCTGTGAAATGATAAACGGAGTTGCCCTGGGGGTGGGAGGGTGTTGAATTAAACGATACTCCCCTGGGGCTTTTTTGGGCACCATGCCAATTGGTGAGACCCTGAGGCTGAGGAGGGGCGGATGGCTGAAGGGGCCCGCTATGCGACCGGCCCTGATTTTCTTGGCAAGTTCGTCAGCCACCACGCCAGGGAGTTCTCGGACCGACTTTAAGTTGTCCGCCTGGTAAGCCCTGTGAGGGCCTTGGTAGGGGATTCGAAAACCAGAGGAGAAACCTTCCCCCAGCAGGCACGCGGCACGCCTGTCTGGGTAACGCTGCAGCCACACCAGCAAAGGCTGAAGGCGAACAGGTGTGGGAGCCAGCGACTGCAGTTGGGAAAAGTCGTCAATGTTTTGTGGGGGCGGGGGCACTGCTTTGACCACCGGAAACTTTTTGTGTGGGCCCGGCGCCGGGAGACCGGGCCTGCCGCAAGGGGGAGCGCCCCGCCGGCTTGGGGCAGCTCGCTCTACCATGACTGCCAGAACAGTTGGAACAAACATGCTCAAACCTGCACTTAGGCCGCTGGCAAGCGCCCCGGTTGAATTCCCAACAAAGCCCTATTGCCCCCACCCGCCCCGGGAAAGCTCTTGCAGATTTTTCGGGGGCAGATGGCTCGACGGCCCCTTTCATGGCCGGCTGGACGACGACCATCCAGGTTTGGTCGTGGATGAGATCCCAGCGGAACCGGCTCTTGTGGGACGCGTTCTTCCGGATGGCTTCATCGTAGGCAATGGCTGCTGGCCTCGCCGCCAGCCCGAGCCTCACAGCATCGTGGGACATAACGCCATGAGTGCCAGGAAAGCCCGCAGGGGTAGGCGGCCCCGACGAGGGCCAGGAATTCAGTGAAACCCTGCAGCCAGTTGCTAAAAGTACGCTCGGCTGCCGCCGGGTCCCGCCGCTTTCTGTCCGCTTCCCCCCCGACAAGCCATATTCGCCCTCCCGCCGGGGAAACTTGAATATATCGACATAGTACCCGTCGAGTGCCCGCTCCCGGAGCTTCCTGGGGAGGTGGGACCCAGGCGGGTTGCCGCGTCGTCCTGAGTCGGGCTGGGAAGGGTCGCCCGCGACCCCCCTTAAGCGCCTGCGCTTTGCGATCCAAAATGGGAGAGCGGGCACGTGTTCCCCTTGGAACCAAAGTTCCCCCCCCAACCTGGGCATCGTCGTCCTCGGAGGACTCACCCGAAGATGAAGAGCTGGGAGACCGTCTGGAGGACTGAACGCCTCGACGACCGCTTCCTCCTCCTGCTCTCCCGAACGGAGGGGCCAACGGATGCGCCCACTGATGTGGACGCTGACTGGCGGCGAGAGCTGGAGGGCCTCCGCCGCCTCTCGCTCGAGGTGCCCGGCCGGGCCACGCCGCAACCGCTGATCGGAGGGCTCCGGCTCCCCTGCACCCAGCGGGGGACCGGAATCGCTGGCCACACCGCCGAGGGCCTGCGAGAGGTGCATCAGCTGCATCCACTAAGTTGCGCATCAGGAAAGGATCAGTGCCCGCCGCCGGCCGGCTCTGTAGAGGCCGCGGGAGAGCCCTCCCCCGCCGGGAAGGGGTGCTCCACTGGGCCAGCGGGCCTGCCCCGCCAATGGGGACAGACCCAAAGCCGCGAGCCGCCTGCCGCTGCACCAATCCGCCCGACCACCGGGCCGCCTTCGAGACCCCGGGCCGGGTCTGGGCCCGAACCCTATTTAAGAGGGCTCGAGCTCTGCCCGAAGGTTCCTTGCTCTTGGCCCGCTTTGGGACCCATGCGAAGCCGAGACCGGTCACGACCAGCAAGGAGAAAGAAGGAATAAAAGTGAGAACAAGCAAGGTGAGGAAAAGTCGGAAAAAAGGAAAGAAAAGGCAAGTTTAGAGGCCGCAACCAGTCTCCTTCCAGGCCTTATGCGAGACGCCAACCACACCACCGCGCCTTGCTGGGTCTCGCCGCCGGGAAGGGCGCGGACCGGGAGAGGCGTCTATATATACCCAGGCTCCTCCCGCCAAAGCGGCTGGGAGCCAATCAATGCACCCGGTTCTGCAGCATGCAATTCCTACCATGCAACCCCTTATTTTGCTGCGCTGCTCACCCCAGCAGCAATGGCTGCCCCTGGTTATTCAGGTGCATCTTATTTCATAAGGCACCCTATTTCCCCGAATATAAGACATCCCCTGAAAATAAGATGTAGTAGAGGGTTTGCTGAAGTGCGAAATATAAGGCATTCCTCAAAAGTAAGACCTAGCAAAGTTTTTGTTTGGAACCATGCCCAACGAACAGAACACAGAAAAATAAGACATCCCCTGAAAATAAGACATAGCACATCTTTGGGAGCAAAAATTACTATAAGACACTGTCTTATTTTCAGGGAAACACGGTATTGTCAAGGGAAGCCCCAGATCTTGCTATTCTGAGTATTTCCTTCAAGCAAGCCTACCTTGACCATTTTTGTTGTAGTTGTAGATGAGAGTGAATTGTATTTTTGAGTGATTTTACATAGAATTGTATTCCTTTCCATCCATTTTGTTATTTGGCATTTGTTTATACACTACATACACTTCAGTTGCTGATATTCTGCTAACAAATTTTCCAACAGCTAATGCAATGTCTTGTTAACAATTTCAGCTCAAATATTTACAGTGATATAACTAAGAAAAGGTTTCTCTTGACAGGTCATCTTCCCCTGAGTATATGGAAAGGCTTGTCTTGCTCCAGATATGCTTTCATCTCTGTATGTGGATTATTGAAATATTTCTCTATAGTGTTTGACAGATAAAATATATCACTTTTGGAACAAAGTTAAATGTATAGTGACATGTGCATCTTTTCAACAGCAAGAAATCATAATTCTCAACCCTTAAACAATGAAATATCTTGAGAGATCACTTACAAAAATATATATAAAAAAACCACTGAGACAACTGAAATGTCCACATAAATTAAAGTGAGTGGCTTGATGTTTCACAAGTGAGAAAACAAAAACCTAAAGATTGAAAAATTCCTCCTATCACAGGTAAATGCAGAAACTGACAACTATGAAAGCACTTGAATATTTCCTCCTTGACATTTTTGTGCTAACATGTTTTACTTATTGATGAAGCATTCACATTTGCATTTAGGATTATCTCACTGACAGGAGACAGAATTCTTTTTTAGATCTAAAATTGAGAGTCAAACAGCTTGCACAGATATTGCTTCTAAGTAACCTTAACACTCATGCTATAAAAGAGGTCCTTCTGGAATCAAATCTCCCAGGACATTCCCACATGCCAGCTATATTCTTCAGCCAACACTCTCTTATGATGCCCTCTTTTAGGACTGTCCAGATGGCAACAGATGGACTTTATAGACTTTTTCTGTAGTGGGGGTCAGTCTGCTGGATTGGTTTATCAAGGTAAAGGGTTTCTTCCCTTTCTCCATGTAGAGAGCTATGAAAACAGTTTTATTTCAAAGAGCCCATGGTGGGTAGTAAACTATTTCAGCAGATCTTGTTGCATATTTTAAAAATCCCATGCATCTTAAAAATCAGAATGCTTTTTAATCATTAACCTCCACATTCTGTAAAATTCTGTGCATTTTTAGTCCATGCTTTAACTTTGTTAATTGGACTGTTAAGTTTTGTGACCTTGCAACCTGGTGTTGAGTCTTAGTCACCTTGATCCTACAAAAAATTATATTTTAAATAAATAAAGAACTGGTTAAATAGGAAGTAGAGGCAGAAGGAAAGGGAGAGTTCTCACACAGAATATTTTCAAATCACCTGCATTGGGAAAGTTAATATTTATTAATAAAATGATCAGGTACAAGGAGTGAACAACAACATATATGAATCACAAGCAGTTATTTAGGATGAGGAAAACACATGCAAAGTTCACCAAAAACAATGTCTCCCAATTGGGAGAAAGAGAATGGAAAATGTGAATTCACTCTGGGGCAAAAGTTTCCACTCACAGATTATACTAATGAGGTGGGAACTAGAAAAGACTACCCAGGAAAGAGATCTTGACATTGTGGTCAAAAGTTCAATGAAAATGTCAACTCAGTATGCATAAACAGTGAAATAAACAGATTCTGTGTCAGGCACTGGAAACAGAGCAGCCAGTACTGTAATTTTTGAAAAGATCACAGTCTATAGTTGGAGGGCACATGGTGCAGAATATCTGAAGATGAGTAGGTGTGATTGGGGCCGGGCACCATTTCAAAAAAGAAAATTATAATTTCATATCTGGACTTCTGTGTAGGGGAGGGGTGTTAATGTGATTGTCGATTTTCAGATAGGATATTACCAGTTTGAGATTAAATGCATGTGGTTCTGGAATTTTAGAATCATAGAATTGTAGAGTTGGAAAAGACCTCCAGGGTCATCAAGTCTGACCCCCATGAACAATGCAGGAGATCCACAACTATTTCTCCCCCACAGCCCAGTGACCACAGCTTCATATTCAGAAGACCATTTTGGACCACTATTTCCAAAGGGGGATGTATATGAAAATCTGGAGCAGCCATTAATAAATAAAGTAGCACTAGATTTGCACAGAACACATTCCTCCCAGTAATCTAAAGACCACCTCATTTTCAAGCAGAATGAATGACAGGGTTCAATTTTATGAACACCCAAAGTAGGTGACTCTGCACAGTCACATTTGTGTTGATTCCTAAAATGGCAGTCTGGGGCACTATCACCATGAGAAAAGGCTTAAACATTTTGAAGCACTGAGATTTTTTTTTGTTAAAGATAACTAATGGGGAATATCGTCAATCATGCATAGTTTACAATATTTGTACATTTTTTCCTCCTGCTTTTATTTATTTTCTTTATGTATTTTTATCCCACCTGATACCAAAAAGTCTCAGGGAGGGTTACAACATAAAACAATAGAGTACTCTGGGTAGATTCCAGTGTTGGGGAAACTCCCTTTATTTTGGACTGTCAATTACAATTACCATTATTAATTTTAAAAACAAAACCACAACTCACTTTTTGTCAAGATTTTAAAAATGGCTCATAGTTGAAACGAGACCTTTCTCCTGTACAGAACATGCTGTTACTTTATGCCAGCTTTTTTCTCCTAGTCATTGACACTATTTTAGTTTGCAAAGAGCCAAGCAAACTTTGCCATAGGCTGACTTTAAGGCTCTGGAGTGTTTTGAGCAAGTCTAGGGAAACTCTGAAGCTTGGAGAACAAAGAAGTTGTGAATTTCCTGAGCTAGTATGACCAAGTTCTATGAAGCTTCTCAACTAATAGCCCGTGGCTTATGTAAAGGCTTTTCTCTGAATTATGTCAGCTCTCTCTTCCCTATTCCCCTAGCCTCATTTGCGTGTTCCCTTTTTTTGCTTATAATAAGCAAAAAAGAAGTTGTTCTCAGAAGTTTCAATTTGAAATGCAAACCACCTCCCCCCCTCCCCCAATGCATATATGCAGACTCTTGTTTTATGTCATGACATGATATAGACCTTCTCAGGGAGATGATACAATATAATAAAGACCCACTCCGCTCAGGCCAACAACAGAGCCCCTGAAATAGTAAAAACACTGTTCCAGAGGCGCTGTTCACATGGCTGCCTGCATGGAGGCAGCACCGTGGTTTCTCCTGAAACCAGTGGGGAAATGCTATTTTCCTGCCTTGCTCAATGAGTGAGGCTTTGCGAAACAGCATTTCCCAGCTGACGCGTGCAAACAGCACCGGGTTGGAGGTGCCACTTTTAGGCACCTCCTGCTTTCCTTACACTTACATTCTCTCCCTGTAGTAAGAAATATACACGCCCACACTGCCCTTCAACCCCGGGGAGAGAAGGTAGGTGTAGGGAAACAAAACAGAGGCACCTCTGTATGGAGGCGCCTCTGCGGGCCGCGGCCACTTTGGGGCCACTCGCACCTCAGCATGCAAACGGCCCCAGGGCCACACCAGCTTCATATATACTGGTGTGCAGCCGCTGCAGGGGCCCATGCGGAACGGGCCTAAGAGTAGTACCATGTAAGGACATTCTCATTCCAAATGAGGTAAATATAATGTTGTCAGCATCACTAGCAGATACACAATTAACAGAAAATATTTAGCCATGATGCATGATTAGCTTGTGGAATAAACAGCTGTAGTGAATGGTGATGGACCTGGCTTAGATGATTCACAGCTCAATCCACAGAAGGGAGGACAAAGAGGCTCATGGAATCAGTGCAGACTTATGCTGACACAGATGCCCACCTCATCAGCATAAGTGGCAAATGCATCAGTAGAGGGCAAAAACAGGGTGGCAGGCAGGTGCCACAGAGCTCTGTGATGCCTAGCCTGGAAGCAGTCCCCAGCCCAAGAGCTGTCGTGGCGAAACCTGGATGCTGGTACAGCTAGGATCAGGCTAAGAGTGTTTCCAGAGGCAGAGTCAACGTTCGTTGACTTCCACCGGGCTTTCATCCTAGGAATGCCTCTGACTTATGCCACCCAAAACAGTGGTGTAACTCCATTTGGCACAATGGGGCTTTTCAGGTGACTGGGGATTTTCTGGTGTTTGCTGCCTTCCTGCCCCACCAGGAACTCCCTCAGTCTTGGTCTTACTGAGGTTCTTTTGAAAACTGCTAACAAAACCCTGACTGATGCCATCTAAATAAATAAAGACTCACTGACACCCAGAAAGATGTCTATGTACATATGAATGCACAGACATCTTTGAATGTGTGCAATAAAGTATGCTGCAACTTCATTTTGGAAATGCTACTGAAGTGGGACAAAGAGTGCCATCGTGCTCCACAATAAACATTAACAGTCTATTTTTCACAGATCAAATAATGTTACATTTGTCACTAGGGTATTTTAAAACATACACAATAAACATCATGGTACTATATATATTTTTTCCTTGGGATTCAATGTAGCTGTAACACTGAACCTTTGTTTTTCTCCTTGCAGTATCAAAGTGTAGTTATATTAGAACTATTTCATTGAAAACAATATGGAGCTATGAAGAGTCAGTGATACAAGTAACAGTTTGATATAAAAGCACACAGGAGGATTTAGGGAGTACCACTGAAGAAAAAGAAGCATCAATATTCTTGTTCATCAAAAATCTTGGAGTCTTTAATGACCACAAGCATACAGGTTTTCAGGCAAACTCCTCAAGGATGGGGTGGACTGAGTCCCATTAACAACTTTAAGCAGCCTTTTAACTCCACACTGTAGAATTTTATCAGTATTGACAGAAGGGAAAGTGCTACATATTGAATTGCAGGCAGAGCTTTCTGTACAATCTCCCATTAAACCAATTTACCTTATAAAATCTGATGAGATCTCTGTTCGCGTTCGAAAGAAATCTTGTTACTTACTGAACACAGAATTTTGGCTTGTAAATCCTTCCTGATTTGATGAAGACATGTAACCTAATAGAATTTTGCATGATTTGACAAAGGGAAAAAAACCTTAAATGATTCATGGTCAGTTGAAAAGGATGGCTCATGTAAAACACACAGCAAAGGAAAGCAGCTAGAGTGCTTGCAGAGAAGGTAGAATGGCATACCTTGAAACCATCAAATGAGGTATTTCCATCCATTGAGCTGCGGATTGATTTGCCCCAGTCTTGTAGCAGGCAAAATGACAGCCATCCAATGAGAAGGAAGAAGGGAGAGGTTATATATTATTACCTCTCCCTTATGGCTCAACCTTTGCCTCTTGCTGCTGACCCATCCACTCTCCCTGAAATATTGCAGGTTTAGCTGGCCACCATTTGTAGTTGTAGCCAACCTGACCTGTACCAATGTGGAGGGTGAGAAAATAGTCTTTCTCCCAGAATGCTGTCCTGTCAGACCTAGCAGAACAGTGCCCTGAAATGTAGGAGTCTGTTTTGGATTCAGAAACTCCATCTTGGGACTGTATCTGAACTTGTGGGCAAGAATGCCTAAAGGATCCCACACACACACACACTCATGCCTGGCACATACTCAGGAAATAACAGTTGAATATGAACAATAGCACACCTGGGTGAGACCAGTTCTTTTGTCTACCTCTCTTAATCTACTCATGAGTTTCCCTATGACTCATCCTCCTGTGACCATCTATTTTGTATGACCATCTATGACCAACTCCTGTGACCATCTATGTTGTATTAAGGGTCGTTACCTGTATTGTCCAAAAGTCAGCAAAAACCATTAAGATAATGAGTCAGCCATCAGGTCCAATGTTCTGACACTCAAGATCATTACCTCACCTTGGAACAGCAGGAAAATTGCTTTCTTAAAGGATTTCCTTGGCCCCATGTTTTGCCCTATAAAAGCATGTCTCAGACCCCAGTCAGTTGTTCAATATTATCACACCACCATGGTGTTCAATAATATTGTTCCATCTGTGCTGATCATCCAGAGCCTAGTGCTGGTCATTAGGTCTCTGCTTCCTTGACATCCACTGGCAAATATAATCTTTGATATCCTATCCCATCTCTCTATGTATCCCGTCTCTCTGTATGTCTTTCGCCTCTAAATTACATCTTAGAAAACCTTGTATGTGTGTATTTACTCCTGTAATTGAGTGATTGTGAGATTTTATTTTATTTTATTCTATTTGTTATTTTCTTAATAAAATCCTGTTAAAAAGAATTGATTTTCTCTGCTAGTTTCTTATAGTGAGCTGAAACACTGCAATCTATATACAATCGATATACATATATATAGCAATCAAGTTACCCACGCTCGTCAAATGACACTTAGCAACCTTTTGCTCTACAGCTAATTTCCCCAACCAAAGAGGGTCATTGTGTCCCACCATTTTGGGTAACAGAGTCAAACAGGCTGTTGAGGGTTTTCTTCCCAGACCGGCAATTGCATGGAGCATTTTTAATGCTGCTTTGTGATTTCAGGTTGCAGTTTTTAAAAAGGCCTGGTCATTGACTGTTAGGCCATCGCTAGTTTGGCAGTGATTTGACAGATTTCTCATGATAGGTAGAGTCATGAACATTCTGAGCTACTAGGTGTGGTGAAGGGTGTGTCTTTTTAAAAACATAACTCATCATATACGTATTTTTTTTACCAAAGATAACAACATAACATAAGTACAAAAAAGTACATAGAAAAGAGAATTGTGTGTGTGTGTGTGTGTGTGTGTGTGGTACTGTATTTATGTACTAGAATTTTAAACCACTTTTTCTTATGTAACTATCACTTGCAAATGTAAAGTACATTGTTTATCATTTATGTGGCAGAACATATTCTGTTATTACTGGAACCATTTTAAGTTAGATTGTCTGCCAATTAATATGTATTCCTAAATGATAATATAATTTTAAAAGATTTTTTTTCGATATCAGTAATACTGAAGGAATTTTAATAATCCTCCAGGGTGTTCAAAAAAACCATGCTGCAGATCCAGAAAATTAAAAAATACAGAAAGCCCAAAAAAGAGAATATCCAGAAAAAGTGAATGTAAAAATCTAGACAATGGAGGGGTAAAGAAACAAAAAGGCAGCTTTTAAAAGACAGACTACTGATACACACATTTTTGATCCTGGGTTGTATCAGAGCTGGTAGGTCAAAAAAAAAAAAAAAGACCCAAACCAGCTCACTTGTTCAACTGAAGGTCTCCAGAATTTGTTGAAGAGGCTAGGACTAGACCCTCCCTGCCCTGGTGCCAGCAATTGCCCAGCAATTGCTCCTTTCAGCAATGTGTGGCAGAGAGTCCTGAAGGCTCATCCGTTCAAAGCATCATTATCTCTGGAAGGCCCATGAAGGGTATGTCCTGAACAGAGCATCACTGGCTTTATAGGAGGATGGAACTTGTGAAGGAGTGCCTTTAGCGCTGAGCAACATCTTACCAAATTGGATAGTGGCTATATCAGGGAAGGAGTATCAGGGAAGGACAAACCAGGCCAGTGGCAGCTGCTGGCTGAATCTGGAGCCAGGATGGATTTGTCTAGCACAGTCCACCCTGAGCTAAATAGTATCATAATTAAATGATGACATGATATTGATCAAGACCTTACAGCTGATGGGATCATATAAGGAGGGGATAGGCAAAGCAGGTATAAAGGGCTTGACTGAGCAATGCTGGCTGCAGTAAACATCATAGCTTGTAGGAAGCAACATATGTCAGTGAGTTACAAGATCCATTTGTGCCGGGATCAAGAGATCTCTGAATGGGCCTGACTGGCTTGAAAAAAGGGTAGTGGTTGCTGCACCAGACAGGTCTTGTAGAAACCAGAAATCCTATGCCGTGTTCCACTCCCAAGTCTGTTTTGATATGAATATTCCATTTACATACTAAAGTGAGGCACATACTTTTTGCACTCAGGTATCTTTACCCAAGATCAAATTAATTCATGCCCTAGTATTACTAATGAGAAAACTAAACTATGATGAAAGCTGACAGGAAGAAAGTAGATTCCTTTGAAATATGATACTGGAAGAGTGTGTTACAAAAACAGTGGACCACCATAAAAACACAAATAAGTGGGTTCTACATCAAATCAAGCCTGAACTGTCCCTAGGAGTTAAAATGACTAAACTGAAGCTTAGTCACATGATAAGAAAAGAGTCACTGAGCTTTTGAGCAGTTATTTGTTGCAGTGCGGCTTTTTGCTTCGCAGTGTGGTTTTCCCCATGGCTTTCTGTTTGCAGGGGAATTCTTCTGTAAAGTACCCCCAGCTGCACCAATGTGATCCACCATGTTGCCCCCCCCCACTTCCTTTTAGTTTCCATGCAACCTTCCTCTGGGAAGGTTTGTTTGTTTGTTTGTTTATTCATTCATTTATTCATTTATTTTTGTGGTTCTGGCTTGGGTTTATTGATAATGCAGTAGAGTGACCCTGTCAATTTCTTGGGTCTATTGCTCCAGCAAAAGATCAGCAGTGCAATTTTTTTTAAAAAAAAAACAGCCCTTTTGATTCTGGCTGGAAGAGCTGATGTCTGAGTGGGACAAGGCAGGGAGGAGCTGGAATACCCAAAGAAAGCATAACACATGCTAACTGCCTTCCCTCTGAAGGGAAGGAAAAGTCACACTTTGCTCGGTTTCAGAAACCGCTGAGTTTCTCTGACCTGAGTTTCTCTGACCGCTGAGTTTCTCTGACCTGAGACTTCTGAAGAGGCCAAAATGAGTGGAATCCAAGGGAATGTGCACTTAATGTAAGGCAGACCACAAGTGCATTAAAGACCACTGGAAAAGACAATAATGCTAGGAAATGTTGAAGGTAGCAGGAAAAGAGGAAGACCCAACATGAAATGAATTAATTCTATAAAGCAAGCCACAGCCCTCTGTTCGAACAACCTGAGTAAGGCTGTTAATGATAGGACATTTTAGAGATGTCACATTTAGAGGAGACACATTTCATAGTATCACCATGGCACGTTAGAAGTGACTTGACAGTACTTGATACATATATACATCTGAACCCAAGTACCAAAAACTTAGGGCTATTTTGTGACCCTCGGGGAACAAAATCTTGCATAAACACACAGTCCTGAATTATTCATCTGCTGACATTGCCACCCATCTCCTCGCTTTAGCTTATTGCCAGTGGTGGATGTTTTATTTAGTTAGTTTCTTTTCACGTATTATATCCCTGAGGTGAATCCTGTACTGGAAATGTAATATCCAGAGACTATGGATTGGCTTCTATTGCTTCTCTTTTAGAAGCAACGAAATAACTCAGCCAGGTATACAAATTCCTTGAAGTTTATTACTTTTCAAAGTAGTTGTTCTTGTTTTCAAAGAAGTGTGCAACATTTGCTTGTGACAATCCTGTCATCTTCAGCCTAGTCACCTCTCTCAAAATGTGATGGGTGAAGTGAAGAAAGAGGATTTGCAATGTGTCCTTTAATTTTGTTGTTCTGTTAAAGGTAGAAATATGAAGCATATTTGCCTTAAATATCTACTCTTGGGAAGGTAAAAATGAGACTTCTGGTTTGAAACTTGTCAAAAGAATGTTATATTGCAATGTTGCAATTGTTATGATTTATGTATGTTTCACTAACAATTTTAAGTGATAAGATTTCTTTTCTTCAGTATATTTTCCTTGCATTTGAACATCTTGTCAGAGGAGTTTTCAGTCTTGTATATTATATATAAGGAAGGGTGCCATAAAATATATGTATGCAATTGTTTTTAGTGTGTGTGTGTGTGTGTGTATGTTCTGAACTCATTTAAAGGGGAAGAGTGGTCAATACATCTAATAAAACCTAACAAACAATAAATCTAACTAATGAAAATAAATTATGTTTTTGCCTATATGATAAATCAGATCAAAGGACTGTCTAGTCAAGCATTCTGTTTTCTATAGTCACCCATTAAATGCTTCTCAAAAACTGACTAACAGGACAAGAAGACAACAGCCTTCATTCATGGTTACACCAAAGGTGCTCAGAGGTATCTTGTTCTAAGAATGGGTGGTTTCTTTTAGCCACCATGGTTAACAACTGTTGATATACATATTATTCATGACTTGTCTGCTTCCTTTCTCATGTGATATCCTTGAACTCAGCTTGAGGGGTTTTCAAAACAGCTTGCGCAGCCATGATTTACAGACTTTCTGTATAAGCAACATTATTCTTAAACATGGGTGTCTGGTTAGCTGTGTGTTAATCAAGAGATGATTAAGCCTTGTGGAATTTGGTAAGCAATATTAAGGAGTAATTTAGCCTTAGCTAATACAGACCATTCGGTCTTTTGGAAGCCTATTTTCAGGCTCCTCCTTCAGGATCTCACCAGTAATAACATTTTCATGATAGATGAAAATAGAAGGATTTACATTTCAGCATGGAACCTGTGTATTAAGCCCCATTATATGTATATATATATGTATAATGTGCGTGCGTGCGTGCATGTGTGTGTATACATATATGTATATGTATATGTATACATGAAATTCAATTCCAAATATACTATTTATGTTACACAATAGCATGATCAGGAAACAAAGTCAGGAGATGGAAATATACTGTTGTGCTATGTCACCATGACTGGGAAACACATTAAGAGTCCACTCCCCATTCTGCTTTTCTCATACATAAGTCAATGGCTATTATTAATTTCCAGTTTGAAGTTCTATCAAAGCAAGATCGAAACATGTCTCCCACTAGGCTTGGTAAATACCCTAGAAATTCAGTAAAATTCAGATTTATTCGGACATAAAATTATTTGTATACTTGAATAAGACAAATAACATATTCAGATATACCCGAATATTCGGGTATACCTGAAAATTCAGGTCCGTCTGATTTTTTGCGTATTTTTGGTGTTTTTCGCCTTTTGGCCTGCAGGGGGTGCATTTTTAAAGCTAGCAACACCACAATTTCAGGGTATTATTCAGAGACTGTCCTGATGATACCACCTGAGTTTGGTGATGTTTGATTCAGTGGGTCCAAATTTATGGACCCCCAAAAGGGGTGCCCCATCCCCCATTGTTTTCAATGGGAGCTAACAGGAGATGGGGACTACTCCTTTGAGAACTCATAACTTTGGACCCCCTGAACCAAACTTCACCAAACTCGATTGGTATCATCAGGACAGTATCTGGATGATACCATGAAATTCTGGTGCCACTAGCTTTAAAAATGCACCCCTGACAGGCACCCCAAAATATGCCAAGAGTCTCTGCTTTATAGTGCCTTGGCTCCATTGTAGCATCCAGGCTTGGTGAACTTTGCTTCTGGGGGTTCAATTTTATGGGTCCCCAAAAGGCTTATTTTGTTTCCCTGCTCCTGCACCTGAAGCCTGCTGGCAGAACTCTCTCAACCCACCCCTCTGCCCCCAGAAGCAAAGTTCACCAAACCTGGATGCTATTACTAGGAGGCCTCTTGGAACCACCTTGAAAGTCTGGTGCCTCTATCTTCAAAAATGTGCAGCCAGTGCTTACACACTCCGAAATTCCCCATTGGCTACAGTGGAGTCACTGTAAAGCACAGAATCTTCCAAGCTCTTTAGCAAGTTCTATGGTGGGAAAAATTAATTAACTTTTCCCACCATAGACTTCAATGGGGCTTGCTGTTATGCCCAGCTGGCTCTGTGCTGGAGATTTGGGGGCAGCTTCTGGAGGGGGTGTGTTCTGGGTAGGGGTGCCTAATTTCCAGCAGGGCTGCTGGTTTGAGTCTCCTAAAAGGAACCAGCCAACTTTGCTAAAGTTTGCTTGGGAGGGGCAAATGCTGTGGGCAGCCAGTTGAAAGTGAACCTGATACCCACAGCATTCTGAGCTGTGAGAGAGCAGATATTTTTTCTATATCAAAACATTGTGTTTTTGTCTCCCAAAGTCCTTGCAATTGCAAACCTACAATGAAATTCTTTAGTTCTTTGTTATGTAGAAGATTTATGAGCTTCTGGATAATAGATGCTGATCAACTTGTCTTCCCATTTTTACCCTTGTAGGAGATCATATATTTGAATCTCTACTGATAACCCTCATTCTTAGATCTTTTTTCTGAAAAATGTTCACAGGAAATCTAAATCAAATGGGCAGGCTATGTTTCTGCTGACTGATCTGTTTTCCTTGTTTTGTTTTAATCTTGTAAAATTAATAAGTCCTGCCTTACAAACTTACTAGAGTTCTTTGAGGGTGTAAATAGGCATGTGGTTAAGGGGGAACCAGTAGACTTGGATTTCCAAAAGGCTTTTGACAAAATTCCTCACCAGAGACTATTGAGAAAACTCAGCAATCAAGGAATAAGAGGGTGAGTCCTCCTATGGATTCAAAACTGGTTGAGAAACAGGAAGCAAAGGGTGGGTGTAAATGGGAAGTTCTCACAATGGAGAGATGTAGAGAGTGGTGTCCCCCAAGGATCCGTTTTGGGACCAGTGCTCTTTAACCTATTCATAAATGACCTGGAAGTAGGGGTAGGTAGCATGGTGGCCAAGTTTGCAGATGATATCAAATTATGTAGGGTGGTGAGAACCGCAAAGGATTGCTAAGAGGTCCAAGCGGACCTTTATAAATTAGGTGAGTGGACTAAGAAATGGCAAATGCCGTTCGATGTAGCAAAATGTAAAGCGATGCACATAGGGGCAAAAAACACAAACTTCACATACACACTTCAGGGGTTGCCATTAAGAGTGGATTTTCTAGGCAGCTGCCATTTTGTGTCGGTAAGGCAGGGGAATTCTCGGATGCTGGTGAAACCATAGGGCAGTCGTGGGATTCAGCAGGTTCACACCACTTCAGCAGAACCGGTTGTTAAAATGGTGCTTGTAAACAACTAGTTGTTAAATTATTTAAATCCCACCACTGGAACCGGTTGTTAAATTATTTAAATCCCACTACTGCCATAGGGGCCCTCTATAGCCTGAAGCTACTTAGCACATGATACCCATTTCTGACTTTGGATGATGAAGTTGAGATGAGGCACTGAATAAGAGTCAGGATATATTGTAGCAAGCTGAGCAGATATTTACTGTCTCAAAAGAATTTGAAATGTAAGTGCAAAGCAAAGCTACAGAATTCGTACCAGTAGGAAAGTGTGTTCTCCTTTCAATGCCTTCATAAATGGATTTTTGCCAGCCCTCTTGTTTTCTTCCCTAACTTCTCCTGACAAAAATATTACATATTGATTTCTTTTGGAACAATGCCTAGTAATTTCACCTTTGAGGAACCGACAACTTCCAAATGAAAACATATTTCATTGGAGAAATACACAGGTCTTCACAGCAGGTAAAATGTAATTTAAAGTGCACTATTTGTAAGGTAGTATTCTTCATGAGAATGAACAAAAATGCCAAAGGCAGGCTCTTTCATCTTTTTTGAATCTTAGCTAGTGAAATCAAGCTGACCTCTTCATTCTGCATTAAGGGATAGTGGCCTTTTTATTTTATTTTATAGAGTTGCAAAATACTTCACGCAAAACAGAAAAGATTTTTGAAAGTGCTGTGTTAATGAAGGCCAGAGCTCCTCGGGGACTTTAACAAATAAACAAACAAGAAAGAAAAAAAATCAATGTTGTTTAAGTTTTCATTTTGTTTGTATCTAATACATTTTGCAGTGGTAGTGTAGTAACAAGATGCTTCCATCTGTTAAATTGCTGTATTTGAAGCTGCTTAGTACTCATGCAAGTACGCTCTGAAATAGCTGCACAGTTCAGCACATCTCAGTATATATTCATAGCAGGTAGAATCTAGCAAGAGATGTCTATAAGGAGCTTATGTTATGTTGCAGTTAATGTTTAATATTGCATTCAAGGCCATATAGTTACTGTATCAGCCCAATTAAGAAGCAAGACTGCCAGGACCCAGTAAAGTATGCTTGGAAATGTCAATTTATTCTGCCATCATGATGTCGAGATATATTAAGGTATAAAGAGAACAGCAGTGTGACAAAGTTTATTTTCCTCCCTTCCCTAGGTGGAAAAGGAAAACGGTAAATGTCCTGAACCAAAAACAAGCTATTTGTACCCTTCCTCAGAAAGAAATATTTATGGTCCAATTCTTATATTATTTTATGACATGGTAAAGATCCAACAAGATGGTATCAAATCTGAGAATATGCTAGGGAGGCATGCTAGCATTGACATGTATTGATTGGTCATTGCAAGAAGCTGCAATCATACAGGAAGATGCTGACTGTCTTTTTAATAAATATAGGCCATTTCTGCACAGCACCATCATACCTGGTTACAACCGGTTTCTTACAATCCGCGTCTGTTTTATCCTAGTTTTTCTATTTGCGTGGCTGCCCGTTTTGTGAAGGAATCCAATGAAGACTGGAAGGAAATACTCCAGGTTGTTTCACACCAGGCCAGGTCTTTTTAAATTAAATTCCAAGCATATCTGAGCATGCCCGGTGTCCCACGTTCTGATTGGCTGTTGTTTTTGAGTGGCAGCTTAAATGAATGTCAGGTGGGGAGATCGGGGGGCAGGGAAATCAGGCGGCTGGGCAGGAAAAATAAACTAGTTCTGCTCCCGATTGGTGTTTGCATGGCAGCAGGCTCTAGCAGACTCACTCCAGGATTTTTGAAAAGAAACACCAACTGGGGGATTTTAAATACCCTGGGATGAAGGAAATATCATGGGGCAAACCTGCTTTAGGACCGGGAACTGTGCAAACTTCTTGGCCACACAGGGATATTTCTCTTTCTCAACCCAGGATATTTTGACCATGCAGAAACAACTATAGTAACTCTATTCAGGAACAATAAACAAAGGAACCTAAGGCCTTCCAGAATCCTTCATGGTCATTCTTCTAACCAGCTTATCCAGAGCTGTAAATCAAATTGGACTGGAACTGCTTCAGATTCTAGTATCCTGTAACTAATATAAAACAGGAAACAGACTTTTGAACATTACAGCTATGTACATGAATGGATGGCATAGGGACACTGGTCCTGTCACATGCTTCTAAGCTGGTATTTACCATGTCAGGGCCAATGACTGAAAACATAATGTGAAATCATTAATGTCAATATCTGTATGTGAGTAAAAGGAATGGATTAGGGAGCTGGATCCTAAACCTCAAACAGTGATGCAGGCATCCTGTGTTCTCTCTTCACTGTTGAGAAATGCCAGAGACCTACATCCAAGCAGCTCAGAGCACTCCACAGCAGATGTATTGCCAATCATACATGGCATGTTCCCAGTGCCAGCTATTCATGGAAGCAGTCACGCAATACATGCAAAATGCCAGCATGTTTCTCTAAAATGACCCTGCCCCAACCCATGCACAGAACCGTGCAAGAGAAGGAATAAAGGCAAGACAATGGGGAGGGAGAGCTATGGGAGAACTATCACACTGTTGTGTGCTTTCTGTGCATATTCCTGTTAAAAAGTTAATCCTCTACCATAGAGTTCCAGGAGCTCTATTCTGAAAGAATAAATAGGCTAATAAGTGGTTCTCTTTATATACACAATACATTTTCCTCATTCCATTTTTCACATTTGTATCCTGGCTTTTTGCACATATATGCAGTATGTGTGGCAGCCCTGCATAAAATATTTCTGGGTCAAATACCACCACTGACTACTAATGCTGCAGCATCATTTTGCATGAACCCAAAAATATCCAAGAAAACAAGTATACATGTTTGTGAATGCTTTTAGATGCTGCTGTCAGTACGGAAGAGGGTACCTCCTCACCAGCTAGGTCCGTCACAAAAATGAACAATTACTACATAATATACTTTTTTTGGAAGATTGAGAATGGATGCTCCAATACCCTACTCAAGTCCTGTAGCTTATATAATGCTTCAGGATGCCTAGAGTTTTTGAACCTAATCAAAAGGAAAGAAATATGTGAAAAACAGCAAAACAACAGAACCCTGAGTTGTGGGAGCTGCTACCGTATGAGGTTGTTTAAGTCCTTTGCTTCCTCAAGTCTAACAATTCTGTCTAATAAATGCTTTCGCACTATAGTAATTTAGTAGCTATGCATCTGTAGCTTTTAATTATCTGTTTAATCAGGCTGTGAATAAAGTAAATAGGTTAATTTGAAATGATTCTCCTTGGACCAAGTGTTGTGGCTGTATCTGAGTCCTAGCCAACACCTGGTGAGATGGGGAGAAAACAGCAAGGCAACACATTAGTTGAAATTTGTGAGTCTCAGGTTTTGACCTCAGTGGCATCATTTTACTTAAATATGCAATTTAAAAACACTGTTTGCAATTATCAGGACACATGGTCACTAAAGCAAAGGATTTGCCAAGGTGTTGTTAAAACAGAACAAATTGCTCTTGCTGTTTTCCCCCTCTGATGATACTTCCTTCTGTGTGTTGATAGTCAAACACATAGCTAAACAAATGTCTTGTATATGAGGAAAAATCATGATCACAGCATGGAGGAGTTGGTGACTGTGGAGTCTCAGGTAGTGATCTGAGGATGATTTGTTTGTACATCATTAAGGTATAATTCAAGCCCCCCCCCCCCCCCGCAGCTGGTCATTCTGGATGTCAATTGTTTTTACTGCCAAGCTGCAGATATCACTGTGTGGATGCTAATTTGTTTCTACAGTCAAAGTGTCTAGCCTCTTGTCTTTTCAAAATTATTATGCTAAGATACCGTCTTCGAACAATATTTGCTTGGTTGTTATCTTAATAGAAAATTGGAGTTTATGTAATACTGATGTCTATCGTCATAGTGTAAATTTGCCATACTGCAGAAATAGTGATACTCTGCCTCTGAAATATTTGGATTTTATTGTGTCACCCCTTCATTTCTGGCAGAAACCTCATGTACTTGTGGGGATCTGCCTTAATATTCAGTCAATTTAGAATAATCTAAAAGTGTATGCAGATTGATTGATTTTTAAAAGATTGATGAGGCCAATGTGCCAAAGTGTGCACAATTTGTGGTAGAGAACCCCTTCAAATGTGAAGAATTCCATACACAACAAACACTTTTACACAGGAAATTGCATGCATGCTTCAGGTGCCATACAGATAATTAGAAGTGAAGAAACAGATACATATTTAAAAAAAAAACACTGAATGTATATGCTGAGGTAATGTAACTTATGCTAGCTTTCCAGTGTGGACCCATGCAATGAGATGAATGTCTGTACTGTCTTTATGCTTCCCATAAAGAAGCACCAACTAGTGAGGAAATTATCTGAAAAAACACCAGAGGCTTTATTGAAGTGACTGAGAAAATTCTTCCTTTTGGGTGACCACTGGTAAGATAAGGCTGGAGGCAGAGTTTGGCTCCATCAGCCCTGAAAGGGATGGACATTGGGATACCAGGATGTGGGGTGGGGTAGGGTTGTTCGAGGATATGGAATGGCAAGGGGATTGATCCCAGAACTTCTCTGGAGCCTTTGCCCTGGGGCTGCCAACTCCAGAGTGGGAAATTCCTGGAGATGTGTGGGCGCTGTTTGGGAGGGATGGCCATTGGGATTTGGGGGAGGGGGTGTTGAAGGGTGTGGATTGGGGAGGGGGCTTATCCCAGGGCCAATCTGGGGTCCTTGCCCTAGGGCTGCCAATGCCAGGGTGACAGATTCCTGAAGATTTGTGGCACAGATTGGGAGGGATGGCGGGGGCGGGGGGGGGGAGCAGGAGACCTGTATTGTCCAGGAAAACCATCTCTATAGTATTGCAACTCTGGGAAAACTCCAGGTTGCATCTGGAGGTTTGTTACCCTAGGTAAAAGGTCAGAATCAGTTGGAGATGCCATGGTGGGAAACATTAGGGGTTAGATTCTAACAGCATACTGCATTTCTAACCCCCCCCCCACACACAAACAAGATAGCTACACCAGCCTGAGTCATTGAAACTTGCCCACAGCAGGGGCACATATGGAAAACGTATTACTGGAATAATGCCATCTGCAGAAGTCATGAAGGTCCTAGTTTGGGTGGTGTGGGGGAACCTTACATGTGCAACCTCACTTGTAGTGGGGTTATGGCAGTGGTGGGATCCAAAAAAATTAATAACAGGTTCCGATGGTGGTGGGATTCAAACAGTGGCGCCGCCACACACACGCACCTCCAGTCTCTATTGGGAAGGGAGGTTGCTTTAGTAACCCCTTCTCAGCAATCAGAAAAATATTAGTATCCACTTCTAGAGAAGTGGTGAGAACTGGTTGGATCCCACCTCTGGGTTATGGATTTCCTACCCCTGTCTTCTCCTCTTTATCTCTGTGATTTCTGCGGTACACTTCTAACCACAGTAAGAATAATAATAATAATAATGATGATGATGATGATGATGATGATGATGATGATGATGATGATGATGATGATGATGATGGTGGTGGTGGTGGTGGTGGTGGTGGTGGTGGTGGTGGTGGTGGTGGTGGTTATTATTATTTTATTAATTCAATTTAATAGACCACCCTATCCCCGAAGGGCTCAGGGCGGTTCACACACCAATCAAACATAATACAATACAATTAAAAATTGAATAATCCCAATTAAAACAATAAATATGATAAAACAGTAGCAGTAGCATCAATAACCTGTCCATAGTTAAACAATTAAAACAGATTACGTCTGGTACTAAACCCCGGGAGGGGACTGGCAGATGTTCAAATAAGCCAATGGCACATAGGGCAACAAAGAGGGTGGAGTCAGCAGCCAGCCTGCCCAAACGCTGTGATTTCTTCATGGGCCCCCTTTTTTGAAAATGTCCTTTACAGAAAAACCCGATTGAAAAAAAATAAAACAATCTGAAAACACTTTGGGAGAGGGAGCTGTTCAACCCCCCCCCACACACACATATTTTATAATGTCCTCAAGACCTTATAATTATGCTGTGTGGAAAAGACCATTGAGGTGACAAGAAAAGACCATTGAGGTGACAAGAAGGTGTGGAAGCAGCAGCAGCAGCCTCCAATAGGAAGAAGAGTTTCCTTCCCTCCACCTTTCCTCCTCGACTTGTTTTACACTAAAATGTTTACTGGAACTTTTCCCTGGAACTTCTTCAAAGGACAAATACTCCAAATCTTACAAGTCTCACCAACAGCTAAATGAATAACTCTTCAGAAGAGGAAGATAACAGTTATGGCACATATTGAAATATGAGCTGAAGCAACGTTAAATCTAAAGCTGAATAAAGTGTTTCGTTTATAAGTAAGATGTAAATGTGAAAAATCTTGACATTTGCTCTAAATTTGTGTGCGTATTTAGATCTGTTTTAGAGAAGCATTGTGGTAAATTGGTTAAAATCATGAGATTAGTATGTGGGAGACCCAGGTTCAAATCCCAACTCATTCAATAGAGGCTCACTGGGTGACCTTCAGCCAGTCACAGTGTCTCAGCCAAACGACCATACAGGGTTATTATGAAGATAAAATTGGAGGAATGAAGAATGGTATACAAGCAATTTTGGATCCCCACAGGGTAGAATGAATTAAATGAATAAAATACATAAATACATGTTATGATTTTAAAATCTAAAAACTGCATAATTTATTAGCAAGGCAAATTTTGTTTTGTGAAGTTCACATGTTCCACTGAATTTTTCACTGTTTTGTATGAAATGCCATTTTATTTTATCATCACTTTGCAATTTTGCCTTAATAAACTTAAAATATTCCCTGAACCTCTACTAGGGGTATGGTGTATATATAATATGACCAGACATCCCGCTTTTGGAGGGACAGTCCTGCTTTTTAACAATTTGTCCCCGAGGCGTTTTTAAAAAGTCCCAATTTTTAGAGGCTGCCTCACTGCCTTCTGGGGCGCTTCCGTTTCCCACCCTGTGCTCTTTCGCCGGCTCTCCTCGGCTGTCTCGTGCTGATGATGGGGAGGAGAGCTGGGGAATGAGCACAGGGCGGGAAACAGGGGAGCACCCCAAAAGGCAGTGCGTAGTGGTGAAGCACTAATGGGGACATCCGGGGCGGCTTGTCCCGGGCGGCCCCTGCCAGGTCACTTGGGGGGCAGAAAAAATCCCCTCCACATTTCTGGGAGGGGGAGGGGTGTGGCTCAGCCTCTGCACCATGTGTGTGCCGCACAGACCAAGCCCGGGAGGAGGCCTGTGGGTGTGCTCTCCCCCCTCCCCTCCAGGCAGCCTGGCTGGGGATGGGCGAAGGACAACCAAGCAAGCAGGAGCACTTCCTGTTCCTCTGACCATCAGGGCTCTACTCACTTTCCCCGCCCCTCATTTCTTGCCAGGGCCCCACTTTCCCTATGGGAGCCAGCAAGCTCGCCCCAGCCATGGTAACCCTTCTCCCACCGCTCTCCTGCCACTCCCACCGCCTCCTTTCTCCTCATGTGGCCGCCGCTGCCTCCCAGCACCTTTAATGGCTCCAGCAGTCATGGCAGCGACTTATTTGCCAGCCCTGCTGCCGTTGCCCCCACCAAGGGCTGAGAGGAGCGCCGTGCACGTTGAGGGGGTGCCCGGACGAGAATAATGGAGAGAGGGGCGGTGGGGTTGCTGGCCAGGCAGGGGGCATCTCTTGGGTCTGGCCGGGCACCTGGGGGTGGCGGGCAGAGAGTGACAAACATGAGCAGAGCTGCTGGGGAAAGGCTGCAGCAGAGGTAGTCTTTCGCACCTCCTTGTGCACCAGTCCCAGAATGCACGAGCAAGGTGCCCCTTTGCAGGGAGCCCCAGAGGCTCAGGCTCAGCCAGCCAGCAGGGGTTCCTGCAGCTGGGCTGGGAGACTCCAGCTCCTTAGGACCAGGCCGCGCACATGGATCTGCTGCTGGGACCTGGGTGGTAAGGGTGTTGGGAGAAGGCAGGGAGGGGGAGCCTAGGCGGGGCGGCTGGCCTGGTTCCCTTCCCCCTGGCTGCTCTGGCTCCATTTCCTGCTCAGCGGGCGGTCCTATGGCTGGGCTGGGAGACGCCAGTTCCTAGAGACAGGGCTGCGTGCATGGACCTGCTGCTGGAATTGGGAAGAGCGTTGGGAGAGGAGGTGGGAAGGGGTGGCCTGGGCTGAAAAGAGCTTTTCCAAGGTTGAAAATAGAGGGCAAAGAAAGCACGTGCAAGATCCGGATGGAGCAGAAGAAAAAAGTTGACATGGCTGGGGAGACGCTGCAATGGGGGCGCTACACCTACTGGCCCCAAGGTGATGGGGGTGGGTGGGTGGGAGGGGATAGGGAATCCTGTTTTGTATGCCCCCTGAAAATGCCTCTGGCAGGAAATGAGAAGCCCTTTGTCGTCCCCCCCCCTTTGCTTTTCTTGCCTTTTGCCTGCCAGACGAGCTCAGTTTAGCTCCTTCTCCCTTCCCCGGCAAGGCGTCTTGACAGGTCGGAGCCCCAGACTGTGGGAGGGAGGGGGGGTACCACTGGCCCGATGAAAGACCCTCCCCGCTTACTGAATTATTAAGCAGGTTGCTCCTGGCCAGGTCGATTCCCAAGAGAGCCTTGCAGTTTGCCAGGAAGTGGAGACTCCAAGATCCTATCTCCAATACAACAGCAGCACCCCCACTTAGGCAAACAGCCTAGTGGAGCTGTGAAGTCCTCCAGCAGCGTGCCAGAGACCAGGGTGGGGGAGAAGCGCCAGCCTTTCCTTCCCTCTCCCCCCACCTTTCTTGCCTGCTTTCCCATGAAGCGCTTTCCGTTCCTGCCAGCATCCTTGAAGAAGGGTGGGGCAGAAGCGCCAGCCTGCTGTCTTGAAATCCCCACAGCGCCAGACCCTGCTGTCTTGAAATCCCCACAGTCCCTCTTCTGCCTGCCTATGCTGGCCTCTGCCATCCATCAGGGCTTCAAGGGTTGTACAGGGTGGGGCTTTCTTTCTGCCATTCTTTCGGTATGTCTATCTTTTGTATCTTTCTGTATGTCTTTCTGTATTAGTCTATCATATTTAACACAGCTAGTCTCCCTATTCATGGGCTTCCTAGACAGAATGCTGGATTAGATGGGTCTGCGGTCTGATCCAGTAGGGTCTTCTGACATTTATTTATTTATTTATTTATTTTATTGTTTAGTTTTATAACCCGCCCTATCCCCGAAGGGCTCTGGCACTACTGGGACTCTGCTGGCCAGTGGGAGGGAAACACCCTCTTCTGGTTTCACACCAGTGGGGGCAGCCACTGAAGGCAGTCAGACCTGGCTCAAAGACTCAACCATACCAAAAATTATTTATTTATTTATTTATTTATTTATTTATTTATTTATTTCGATTTATAAACCGCCCCATCCCCAAGGGACTCTGGGCGGTGCACAACATTAATATATATACAATTAAATAAGGTTCACAATAGTGACCACACAACAATCAGTATATAACTAAAATCCATTAAAAACTATTAAAACAGCGGTTGAATGAACACACACACACCCTCCAGTCAATCTCTCAGCCCTCACCATCTTTCAAAGGGTCAGATTTTGGAGGGAAGTGCAATTTCACCGATTGCCCTGGAAGCCATTTTCAGAAGATATGTCCCTGGCCTTGCTGATGGTTTTAGCAGAAAGGCAGGAATCAGCTTGCTTGCTTCCTGACTGTTAGGACTGTTCAACAGTGGAATTCACTGCCTCTGAGAGTGGTGGAGTCCCCTTCTTTGGAGGTTTTTAAACAGGCTGGATGAACATATGTTGGGAGTCATTTGATTGTGTGTTTCTGTATGGCAGGGGGTTGGAAGAGACCAGATCCTTCTGGTCTCTTCCAACTATATAATTCTATGATTCAATGATTTTTCCTAGTGTCATCCTCAGTTTTTCCTGGTATTCAAAAGGCACTCAAGATTCATAATTTGATAGTAAACTGAAGTGATCTGGCAGAAAAATAGTAAGGATCTGTAATTTGGAACTCCGTTTTTGTACTGTAGTGGCACCACAAAGCATATTGTGGCACCATATTTGGGGGGGTGGGTAGTCTGTGCGTATAAACATAATGTGTGATATGAAGGTGAATTTGGGGTTACCCAGTGCAAAAATCCTGAGAGTCCATGAGGATCTGACTTTGAACCCACCGTGGTGCCATGGAGCATGGGATGCAGGATTATTAGGAGCAGCAGTGGCGCAGTGGCTAAGCAGTGGCGCAGTGGCTAAGAGCAGGTGCACTCTGATCTGGAGGAACTGGGTTTGATTCCCAGCTCTGCCACCTGAGCTGTGGAGGCTTATCTGGGGAATTCAGATTAGCCTGTGCACTCCCACACACGCCAGCTGGGTGACCTTGGGCTCGTCACAGCTTTTCGGAGCTCTCTCAGCCTCACCTGCACAGGGTGTTTGTTGTGAGGGGGGAAGGGCAAGGAGATTGTAAGCCCCTTTGAGTCTCCTGCAGGAGAGAAAGGGGGGATATAAATCCAAACTCTTCTTCTTCTTCTTCTTCTTCTTCTTCTTCTTCTTCTTCTTCTTCTTCTTCTTCTTCTTCTTCTTCTTCTTCTTCTATTATGTTCAGACATGTGTCTAAGGGTATGAGCTGTGATGTTCTGGTGATTTTGGGATGACAGTGCAAAAATCATGAGGATCCGTGTTTTTCAAGCAGGTTTTTGTGCCACTGCAGCACCACAGAGCATGGGATGCGTGATTGTTTTGGTGCTGTCTGCAGACTAAGACATGTTCTATTATTTTAGGGTGGTTTCATTTCATTCCAGTGCAAAAATCATATGAATTCATGATGATCTATTTAAAATCATCTGCATCTGGTTTTTACCCAGATTTGTGAGTTTGGACATGTTCTATAATGTGATGGTCACTTTGAGATGACCTGGTGCAAAAAAAAACTTTTTTTGTCATGGTGGAGGAGGGCGGTTGCCGGGGGTGGAGGTGGGAGGCACCGAACACTTATATTTTGCCCCAGGCTCAATTTTCCCCAGCTATGTCTCTGGCAGTGCAGCAGCCTCCCACACTGCCTTCTGGAGCACTCCCCTGTTTCCCGCCCTGTGCTCTTTCGCCAGCTCTCCTTGGCTGTCTCATACTGGTGACGGTTGCTGCTCGCTTCGTCTTGCCAGGCTGTCTTCTGCTGCTGCAGCAGCTGGGCTGCTGTGCCTCCCAAGAGCCTGGGTAGGTCGGGCCGCGGGGCGCGAAGTTGGAGGGGGGTGGATGGGCGAGCGGCTTTGGAAGGGAACTAAACCACCCCCCGGTCAATGGTGTCCCAATGTTAAAATCTGGTCACCTTATGTATATATGTTTAAGCCTTTATGTGAGGCCTCGCAGACAAATTTCTGCTTTTCCCATCAAGGCCTTTATGGGAGGGGCTTCACTAAGTTTTGGTTCTGTATGTGTAGGTACTCCATTTCTAAAACATGATGTTGACATAATGGCAGAAATATCTTGTCTTCCACGCCTACACAGAGTTCAGTATTGAGGGAGGCATATTTTGAGGATTAAAATCTCTAGACACCAGTGGAAATTATAGCTTTACTCCAGCCTCACATTCTGTTTTAAGCAAATCAAGATTCCGCCCCCTCTTTTTTCTTTGCATTGATTAACACAGCTGTGCACTCTTCAGAATTTGAGTGCTTATGTTTTAGGAGGAACTGAAATGTCTTAGGGAAGAAGCCTTAATAGATGTTTTCCTTTTATCCTTTGGCATTTGGAATTAAAATGCAATGTTTCATGTAGCTGTTCTGGTGGTTGTGCTTGTGGAAAATTTCAGCTAGAAACAACCTCCCTTCCATTCATCTTTGCAAATATAATAGCTAGGGCAAAACAAAAACGTATCTATTGGAATCAATGAAAATTTTGCCACTGGTGTACCTGGACGGATCTTTAAGCATTCAGTCATCTAGCTGCTCAGAACAAATTTTAGTGTCAAATTGTGTTGACAACCTTGCTATGCTTATAACATACTCATGCAGAATAGATGGTTTTAAAAGTTGCCTAACTATCCAGTTTGTTTATCAAGACTGATTGGAATAGGTGACAATGATCTCTGAATGTCTGCTATGCATTTAAGTGAGATGGATTACAAGCACGCAAAGCCTAGTCAACATGGGTGATGACTGAAGAGAAGAGATGACTAGATATCTAGGCATGTGTAGTAGTAGAGTTTATGCCTAACTGAGAGAAAATCATACCCTCAAGACCCCACACTGAGCAAGCTATATATATCAAAAGCTAACCATCCATTTGTTGGTGACTCCCTAACGCCGAAACGGCTGGATGGATCACCCCCACATTTTCACATGACATCCCTCCCTGTTGCAGGCAGGTAATCGGACCTTCAAATCACCGAAAGTCCATACCTGAGCCAGGTAAAACATCTTTTTCCTGGCACACCAGGCCATGAAGCTGGCTGTGTTTAACTGTCACCCTTAAAATGTTCATGCAGCCTGTCTGTCTGTGGCCTGAGGGCTTGGTATGAGGGCTTAGAATGTTCGTGCAGATGGGCAGAGATGAGCAGTGAAAACAGTAAATAGGTAATAATGTTAGGTAATACGAGTGGAAGTGAAACACATACACACTTTGCCGTGTGAGACGTCAGGTGGGGTTCCCCCCCCCCACACACACACGCAGGTAACTTTCACTCTCTGTACCTCACCCACTACTACCACACAACACACATACTCTCATACACATCCAGCTCATCCCCACACACCTCACCCTGCCCTCCCTCACATCCAACCACCACTTACCCACTTCCTCGCCCATATTCGCCACAGCTCTCTTTTACTAAAAGCGAGCTGGAGTTTGTCCTTTTCTTCTAATAAAATCCGTAGGGTGGAGGCGAGTGCTACTGCCTCTGCTTCTTTTGCACATGGCCCTTTAAAAACTCAGGGAGCTGGCCTCAATCTGAGCACCTCACCACCCTGTCTCTGCTGCCTGACTGGGATAGCCTGCTTGCCCCAGTTCTACCTTACCCAAGCCAGGACTGTGCGTGTCAACCAGCCTCATGGACAGCGGGATTCGCACTCTGGACAGTTCCGTTGTGGAATGGAAAGGGTTACCTTATACTAAAAACCAAGACAGCACCATATAATAATGTGAATTGAAAAGGGAAAGAGGGATTTCATTTGACCACCCCAGAAGAAGAAGAGGAAGAGGAAGAGGAAGGAGGAGGAGTTTGGATTTATATCCCCCCTTTCTCTCCTGTAGGAGACTCAAAGGGGCTTACAACCTCCTTGCCCTTCACCCCGCACAACAAACACCCTGAGAATTGTGTGGGGCTGAGAGAGCTCCGAAAAGTGGTGACTATCCCAAGGTCACACAGCTGGTGTGTGTGAGAGTGCCCAGGCTAATCTGAATTCCCCAGATAAGCCTCCACAACTCAAGCTGCAGAGCTGGGAATCAAACCCAGTTCCTCCAGATCAGAGTGCACATGCTCTTAGCCACTATGAACATAAGAACATAAGAACTAGCCTGCTGGATCAGACCAGAGTCCATCTAGTCCAGCATTCTGCAACTCGCAGTGGCCCACCAGGTGCCTTTGGGAGCTCACATGCAGGATGTGAAAGCAATGGCCTTCTGCTGCTGCTGCTGCTCCTGAGCACCTGGTCTGCTAAGGCATTTGCAATCTGAGATCAAGGAGGATCAAGATTGGTAGCCATAGATTGACTTCTCCTCCATAAATCTGTCCAAGCCCCTTTTAAAGCTATCCAGGTTAGTGGCCATCACCACCTCCTGTGGCAGCATATTCCAAACACCAATCACACGCTGCGTGAAGAAGTGTTTCCTTTTATTAGTCCTAATTCTTCCCCCCAGAATTTTTAATGAATGCCCCCTGGTTCTAGTATTGTGAGAAAGAGAGAAAAATTTCTCTCTGTCAACATTTTCTACCCCATGCATAATTTTATAGACTTCAATCATATCCCCCCTCAGACGTCTCCTCTCCAAACTAAAGAGTCCCAAACGCTGCAGCCTCTCCTCATAAGGAAGGTGCTCCCATCCTTCAATCATCCTTGTTGCCCTTCTCTGCACTTTTTCTATCTCTTCGATATCCTTTTTGAGATGTGGCGACCAGAACTGAACACAGTACTCCAAGTGCAGTCGCACCACTGCTTTATATAAGGGCATGACAATCTTTGCAGTTTTATTATCAACTCCTTTCCTAATTATCCCCAGCATAGAGTTTGCCTTTTTCACCGCTGCCATGCATTGAGTTGACATTCCCATGGAACTATCAACTAAGATGCCCAAATCCCTTTCCTGGTCTGTTACTGATAGCACTGACCCCTGTAGCGTGTATGTGAAGTTTGGATTTTTTGCCCCTATGTGCATCACTTTGCATTTTGCTACATTGAACTGCATTTGCCATTTCTTAGCTCACTCACCTAATTTATCAAGGTCCGCTTGGAGCTCCTCGCAATCCTTTGTGGTTCTCACCACCCTACATAATTTGGTATCATCTGCAAACTTGGCAACCACACTACCGACCCCTACTTCCAGGTCATTTATGAATAAGTTAAAGAGCACTGGTCCCAAAACGGATCCTTGGGGGACACCACTCCCGACATCTCTCCATTGTGAGAACTTCCCATTTATACCCACCCTTTGTTTCCTGTTCCTCAACCAGTTTTTAATCCATAGAAGGACTTCCCCTCTTATTCCTTCATTGCTGAGTTTTCTCAACAGTCTCTGGTGAGGAACTTTGTCAAAAGCCTTTTGGAAATCCAAGTAGACAATGTCCACTGGTTCCCCCTTATCCACATGTCTGTTTACACCCTCAAAGAACTCTAGTAAGTTTGTAAGACAGGACTTGCCTCTACAAAAGCCATGCTGACTCTTCCTCAGCAGGTCTTGCTTTTCTACATGATTAATAATTTTATCTTTAATGATAGATTCTACTAATTTACCAGGAACAGATGTCAAACTGACTGGCCTGTAATTTCCTGGGTCCCCCCTAGACCCTTTCTTAAAGATTGGTGTGACATTGGCCATCTTCCAGTCTTCAGGGATGGAGCCTGATTTCAGGGATAAGTTGCATATTAATGTGAGAACATCAGCAATTTCATGCTTGAGCTCTTTAAGAACTCTTGGATGAATGCAATCTGGGCCAGGGGATTTGGTAGCATTTAGTTTATCAATGGCTACCAGAACTTCTTCCTTGTCCACCACTATCTTCGCTAGTTCCTCGGATTCACCTCCTAAGAAGCTTGGTTCAGGTGCAGGAATTTTCCTCACCTTCTCTTGGGTGAAGTCAGATGCAAAGAATTCATTCAGCTTCTCTGCAATCTCTCTGTCATCTTTTAACACACCTTTTGTTCCTTCATCATCTAATGGGCCTACCGCTTCCCTAGCTGGCTTCCTGCTTTTGATGTACTTGAAGAACTGTTTGTTGCTAGTCTTGATGTTCGCAGCCATGCGTTCCTCATAATCCTTTTTTGCCTCCCTTACAGCTAACTTGCTTCTCTTTTGCCACCATTTGTGTTCTCTCTGGTATTCTTCATCAGTTAAGTTGGACTTCCATTTTCTAAAAGACATCTTTTTTTTCCTAATAATTTCCTCAACCTCCCTTGTTAACCATGGTGGCTTTCTTTTGGACTGGGCGCTGCCTTTCCTAACCTATGGCACACATTCCAGCTGCGCTTTTAAGACTGTGTTTTTAAATAACCTCCAAGCACCTTGGACATTTTTGACTCTCTTGATTTTCCCTTTCAGCTTCCTGTGCACTATCCCCCTCATCTTTGAGAAATTTCCCTTTCTGAAGGTGAATGTAACTACATTAGTAATTGTCACTTGTTCGCATGCTGAGATACTGAATCTGACAGCATTGTGGTCACTGTTCCCTATCGGCTCATCAACACTGACTTCCCGCACCAGGTCCTGGGTCCCACATAGAATTAGATCTAGGATCACATCTCCCCTGGTTGGTTCTACAACCATCTGCTCTAAGCCACAGTCATTTAGCATATCCAGGAATGTTCTCTCCTTACTATGACCTGAACATGCATTTTTCCAGTTTATGTGGGGATAGTTAAAATCGCCCATTACCACGACATTTTTGCTTTTGTTGGCCTCTCTAATTTCTTTTTCCATCTCAGAATCCTCTTGTGCACTTTGGTCAGGGGGACGATAATATATTCCTAATGTTAAACTATGCTTCACCCCTGGTATTGATATCCACAGTGCTTCTGTAGAGGAATCAGCTCCCCCTGCATTGTCTATTTTATGTGACACTATGCTCTCTTTGATGTAGAGGGCCACCCCACCCCCAATACGCCCTGTCCTATCCTTCCTGTAGAGCCTGTAACCTGGGATAACAGCATCCCACTGGTTCTCCTCATTCCACCATGTCTCTGTGATGCCCACTATATCAATGTCCTCCTTCAAAACTCAGTACTCCAGCTCCCCCATTTTAGGTCGAATGCTTCTACTATTTGCATAGAGACACTTGTATACTCTGTCTCTGTCCCTAACCTGGGATTTATGTGTTTTGCCCTTCTAACCTTTTGTAGACACTATCACTTATCACATTGCTATGCTCCTCGCTTGTATGCGGTTGATTTAGAAAAACCTCCCTCTCTGTCTGCATCCCCATGGACTCTGTATTCCGAACCGAAGTCACCTCAGCTCCTGTCGGCTTTCCCCCAAGGATCAGTTTAAAAGCGGTTTTGCCACCTTTTTAACATTGAGCACCAGCAGCCTGGTTCCTCTTTGGTTAAGATGAAGCCCGTCCCTTTTGTACAGGCCTGCCTTATCCCAAAAGGTTCCCCAGTTCCTGACAAAGCTGAAACCCTCTGCCTTACACCACCTTCTTATCCATGCATTGAGACCCTGTATCTCCACTTACCTAGCTCGCCCTGCTCATGGAACAGGTAGCATTTCGGAGAATGCCACCTTGGGGGTCCTGGATTTTAACCTTTTTCCTAGCAGCCTAAATTTAGCTTCCAGAACCTCCCGGCTACATTTCCCAATGTCATTGGTACCAATGTGGACCATAACTGCTGACTCTACCCCAGCACTGTCTAACAGCCTATCTAGATGAAGCGTGACATCCCCAACCTTCGCACCAGGCAGGCAAGTCACCATGCGGTCATCACGCCTCTCACAAACCCAACTCTCTATATTCCTAATGATCGAATCACCCACTACAAGGAGCCCCCCACCTCCTCGAGGGGTATCCTCAGTGCGAGAGGATATCTGACCACCAGCTAAGGAAGGGGTCCCATCTAAGGGAGCATCTTCCACCACCTCAGACTGGCACCCTCCGTCACCCAGACTCTCATTCTCCATGACATCTGAAGAGATGTCACCTTGGGAGTGGGACCCAGCTGCTTGGTCCTTGAAAGCCTCGTTTGTTGCCCTCTCTGCCTCTCTCGGCTTCGCCAGGTCTGCCACCTTGGCTTCAAGAGAACGCACACGTTCCTTGAGTGCCAGGAGCTCATTGCAGCGAGGGCACACCCATGACTTCTGCCCTAGTGGCAGATAGTCATACATGTGACACGCAGTGCAAAACACTGGAAAGCCCCCATCCCCCTGCTGGCTTCCTGCCTTCATATCTAATTTTGTTTAGATATTCAAATACTGATTTTAATTAGTGCCTCCCTCTTAAGGTTTCTATAGACTAACTGAAAAGATTTAAAAATGTGAGAAGCCCCACCCCTTCAGCACTAACTGAAAAGATTTACAAATGTGAGAAGCCCCACCCCTTCAGCAGCCTCCACCAATCAGCAGCCTTAGGACAAGGAGAAAAAAAGAGAAACCCCCTGTTTAAAATACACTGTTTAAAAGATGTGGCTTTGAGAAAAGCCCTCTGTAAAGAAAAATCAGAGCTCCTCAGCCCTTTCTGGCCCACTGCTGTTCTCCACTGCTCCTCTTCTCAGCTGGTTCATTGGATCATTGGACCTGCATGGACATCTGTGTGGGTTGCAGACTGTGATGAAAAGGACAATTGCCACAGCAATGCGTGGCCGGGCCCTGCTAGTATAGACTAATTATAGCAGACAGAACATGCTTAGTCCATCCCAAATCTGAATTGTTCAGTGAATAATGGGTTAGAGCAGGGGTCAGCAACCTTTAACACCCAAAGAGCCATTTGGACCCGTTTTTCACGGAAAAGAAAACACTTAAAGCCGCAAATACTTTTTGACATTTAAAATAAAGATAACACTGTATATATTGTTTTTTACCTTTATGCTTCGTATAAATAATTATAGTGTTGCTTATGAAATCCATGAAGTGCTACAGAGAAAATTATGTATGTAAAAATTTTATGTATGTAAAAAACACATTTTGAACTCTTAAAAAATTATAACCCCCTCAAATTCCACTTGGATGGTGGATCAAAATTGGTGCCTTTAATGGGGTTGTCAACTTCCGGGTGGGGCTGAACTTCTCCCCCCCCCCAAGAAAATGTCTGCCATGGAGGGTGGACTTGACAGCCATATTCCTCACTGAGCATGGCCCCGGCCCTGGTCCCAAAAGCCACAGCTTCTGAGAATCTACCCCCAAATGTCCTGGGATTTGCCTGCTGGAAGTTGGCAACCCACAACAACCATGGCTGAGAGTGATCCAGGCCTTCCTCCCTTCCACAATCTACAAACTTACCCTTCACTGGCTTACGCTGGAGTAAACCTTCCAAGATCCACATGCAAGTCTTTCCCCATGCACTCCTGCCCTCCTTGGCAATTCAGAAGCAAACAATTCCCACCCACCCCCGCTTCCCCATCGAACAACCCCGACAAGTGCAACCTTGCAGGGCTACAGGTAATAACTCCTTTAAAACCTGACATCGTCTTTCTCACCTGGACTCAGCCAGGCTGCCATCTGCCAGGAAAGCCCCTGGAGCTCAGCAGGGCTGCTGGGGGGTCTGTAACCAAAGGTGATGGTGCTGGGGTCCCCCATGTGGTCCCACCCCCCAAGAAGGACCCGAGAGAGGGGGAAATGAGGCCACCCAAAGCAGGGTCGACCCCTGACCCCCATTCAAGGGGGGGCAGGCTGAGGTTAGGATTGTGCTGAAAATCTGCGCTCCTGAAACTCACTCCTGTTTCCTGCCCTTCACCACTCACTTGTTCAAGAGGATCCACCAGTAGTGCTCCACCCCCACCCTGCACCATCATCACTGGCATCAGCCAACCAGGCAGTTGGGACAGGGAAGTCAGAAGTGGCTTGGAATAGCTGTCTCAGGCTGTGCCTCTCCAGGAATGGGGACTCTTTCCCATTAACCCTTAGGGTGACTCTCCAAAGGAGGCTGAGAGGACCCAAGCCACATGGAGCCTCAGTACAAGGACAAAGGAGCCGCAGGTTGCAGACCCCTGGGTTAGAGTGAATATTAATTTACCACATGTGCTATTTGTGAAATCTCTGGGATCATTGACCTTAAGCTACACAGCCAGCTTAGAAAATCTTATTACATTATTTATTTATTTAATAGTCCATATTTCTCACTGAGACTCAAAAGTAGATCATGCAATGCAAGATATGTAATCAAACATCCAATGAACAATGCCATGTGATTCACACTACAAACTTACCAAAACAGTTCAAAACAAAAGGGTATCAGAGGTGCAGAACATGGAATTTTAAAAGTAGATGACAATGCAGTAAAATCAGAATAAAACATGCAATAAACACTGGAGTACACTGCAATCTTGGTCATTTTACAAAGATGTTTCCTTCGGTTATTCTACAGCAGAATTCCCTTTATAACAACGCCCTTCTGAAGAATTCTGTTTTTCACAATCTGTAAGATGATTGAAATACAGGCACTTTTCTGGCCTTCTCAGCTAGGCTGTTACACAAGGTGGGAGCTATTCTGATTGTCGACTCTGAAACTATGGCAACTGTTCATTTCCTTTTGAGAGGGTACAATAAAAATGCACCAGAGAGAGTCACAAAACAGGGATTGAATTTCTCTGGAGAAGACTCATTTGATTAAGTGGAGGCAATGAATGCTGGTCATTAAGAATACCCTGATTAAATAGGGAGACAAAAACTGGTGGGGATCTGAGGGAAAGGGAAGATGGCAGCATCAACTCAGAGCATCAGAACACTTCTCCCCCCCCCTCCCCACCGGAACCATTTCCAGAATTTCAGTGCAACAGCAGGAAGATGTGAATTTGTGGGACGCTTGGAGAAGAGCTAAGGGAAGCTCACTGGAGCTGTCCAGAGATCATCAATCCAGGTTCATGGTAAGAAATTGATTGTTTCACAGGGAGTTCCTTTTACAAGGGTGCAACCCAGCCAGGAAGCCCAGATAACAGATGCAGGTCCTGCAAGCTTATCTGCAGCAACATTTGAGTCGCGCACATCACATACCCATGAGTGGCCATATAAGGATAAGGACAACTAAGGGCTGGTTGTGACAGAACTTTTTCTGGCCAGGAATAGGCAAGAAAGTTGCCCAGTTCTGCACACGCTGCCGAACTTGTCAAAAGGTAGAAGAGCCCCAAATCAGGCTCAGAGCTCCCTCACTGAAACTGCCTGTGATTGGTGTCCTGTTTGAACACATGACTTTCAGTATTTTTTGTCCCTTACCCAAAGCTACACCAAGGGGTAATAGGTTCTGTTTGTTTTAGGTAAACTTTACCCAGAAGCACATCACCCAAATGCACAGCTTCTATCAAGGATGTATGCCAGCCCTGATTTCTGAATTTGCAAGGCCAGGTGCTCCCAGGGAGATTCTGGCCTTTTCTGCACAAACCTTTTAAAATGTTGTGAGACAGGAAATAAGCCGTTTCCTCCATGGAGTTCCATATTGTTTTTATCCCCAAATGTTTCACTTGCAGTTATAAATGAATCCCTTTTCAAAACAATTCCCTGGCTGAAACATTTTGAAAACATTCAGTTGCTGTGTGATCTATTGAAATCATGGACGGGTGAGCTGCCATCAGAGGAAACTTCCATGGGAAGCCTTCAGCAAATGACTGGTGGCACAGAGAATCTGTGCAGTAGCACAACATGGCGGGCACAACAAAACGAAGCTGACAAGCTCCATCAGGCAGGGAAAAAGAACCATTTTGGCAGCAAACACTGAATTTTCCCACATTGTATGGGAGAAAAAAGCCAAAACAGCTCTTTTTCAAATGTCTGCAAGATGTTTTAAATATTCTGAGCAGAATGGGCCATTCTTTTACTGTCCCATATATTGTCCCATATATTTTCTTCATGCATTAACTTCCTGAGGTTTCACAGGCCCTAACATGCAGAGCTCATTGTCAAAGGGTTTCTGTGGTTATTTGCATTCACTAATACTTAGACAAGAACTGTATAGTAAACTCTCATACTAAAGTTAGTCGCAAATATCTCTATGTGTTGAAAACTTAAATTCAAGATAAATTCAGATGTTTCCATAATCCTAGGTATCTACAGAAATTCAGATCACTAGTATTGCAATATTAGAACCAGAATTGATAAGAAAAGAAATTCTGGATGCTGATTTAGCAATCTATTTGTGTCATCTCTCCTTACGGCTGGAAACCAGCGGGAGACACTAAAAGTAAACAAGAGCAGTGGGGTGGGGACATGAAAATTTCCAACTGCACAATATCATTTCTTGTGCAAACCCATAAGTGACATCATTGTGCTGAAGTGATGTTGTAGAGTTCAACTGAAACTCTATGGTAAAAGCAGTGGAATCTGACAGCATCACCCAAACATGATGATACTACTTCTTGGTTTGTTATGGAAGTGACATAGCCCCATCAGGGTGATGATGATTTCTATCACCACCCTACTGAGTGGCAGCAGGGACCTGAGGGTGCTGGAGCAGGGCGTTTGGCAATACTTTCTCTCCAGTCAACATAATTTGAACACAAGATCTTTCATTGAACCAACAAATGTAATACTATAAAAGCCTCAGTTGATCAGTTTCTTCTTGTCTTGTCAGATCTCCGAAACTGAGTAGGGCCGTGGTGGCGGACCTTTGGCACTCCAGATATTATGAACTTCAATTCCCATCAGCCCCTGCCAATTGGCCATCCTGGCAGGGGCTGATGGGAATTGTAGTCCATAACATCTGAAGTGCCAAAGGTTTGCCACCACGGGAGTAGGGTCAGCACTTGGATGGAAGACCACCAAGAAAGACTTTGCAGAGGAAGGCAATGACAAACCACTTCTGTTTAATCACTTGCCTTGAAAATCCAAGGGGGTCTCCATAACTCGTCTGTAACTTGACAGAACTTTATATACATGGTATGTACTGAATTTTACAATATTAGGTCATACATCCTGGTGCTGGTGGCATGCAGGGATGGTCAGGCACCTGATGGATTAGGTCACAGTCTCCTCACAAATCAAGATCATCCGAGCTGAACATTCAACCCACAGTTTATCCATATCTGAACAGTTCAAGCATGATCAATTGTGAAAAAAGAGATGACCATGCATTCACAGTTACATACTGCTTTGCTGCAGTTGCCTCCCATACAGCTACCACATTTACCACTACCCCCAATTGCTAAAAATCATATTATTAAAAGTTTAAAAAGAGCAATATTTCACATTTTAGATGGGTCTTATTAGAAAGGTGTGGGTACAAATATAATAAAATAAAAACATGTCCCTTAGAACAGTGTTGTTTTATTATAGTGTTGTTTATTATAGTTTTTGTTTTATTATAGTGTTCTTGATACATAATGTTTGTGCTGATTTTTTTAAAAAAATCATAAATTGCAAGACGTTGAATCTTGAGATCTGTTCTTTGCATGAGCCAACATAATATATGCTATCAAGAGATCACCAGTGCAGGCAGCAAATCCAATGCAGAATATTTAAACAATGCATCTGAATAGGCAGGCACTAGGAGGAAATTAATTACGTATAATTCTGACTTTGACAAGCAGATCCCTTATTTAACTGACCTTGACACTTGGGTTGACATGACTTCTTCTCTAATTATTAAGATTTACAGTGCAATCCTAAACAGAGTTATACTGCTCCAAACTCACTGGGTTTAGACTTGCAGGATTTAGGATTGCTTGAAGCCCATCTCTATTCAGGAGAACAAGACACTAATCCCAACTTTCTTGCACAAATATGTTAATTCAGTGTTTATCACTTGTTTCTGCTTAATCATCACTATAACAAATTAAATATCTCTTGTTTATAGACAGATTTGAATACAGAGACCTTTCTTTCCAAAACTAACTTTGAACTGCTTCTTAATTGCATTAAGACACTCACAGGCTTGTGTCAGTGCCTCTGTGATGCGTGCTATCTCACAGTTGTACACAACTTATGAATTATTTATTGTTGTTCCAATGAAAATTCATATAGGTTTCATTAACAGTTAAACATCCAACAGTGAAACATGATGCTGTGTTTTAACTGAATTGTTTACAAACTTTGCAAAAGATTGGGAAGGGTAAAAGTAACAAAAGCTCATGCTAATAAATGATGACAAGCAAAAAGGTAATCTATGTAGTATCTGGGTAATGACCAAGCCCAATGACAACTTGAAAGACTCATTATTAGATTTCCTGAAGTCTGTGGCTTTTCCAACTTCAAAAACAGGTTCAGAGGCCTTCAGATTTTATTGGAGTACTGATAATAAGGGAGGGTGTGAAACATTATATCTACACAATGGTACCTACTTTCAGTTGACCCTCCTAAAGTAGTAGCTCTTCCTCTTCCTCCTCTCTGGGAGAATCCTCAGGGTTGCAGAAGCATGAAAAGTGAAAAACAAGATAAATTACATCTGTAACAAATCACCACTGATCTGAAGTCCTGAGGGGCTTGGAGTAGGAAACATAACTGGAGCTGAAAACACATAACTTTTCAGTTTAGAAAAGAGACAATTGAGGAAGGACATACTAAAGATTTACAAAATTATGTGTGAGTTAGAGAGAGTGAACAGAGATAACTTTTCCTCTGTCTCCCAGAAGACAAGAATTCAGAGGTATCCTATGAATATGATGGGCAGTAGATTCACGACATACAAAAAACCCCTCTTCTTTACTCAGTGAGTAATTACAATGTGGAATTAAGTACTAGAAGATGTAATGATGATCACAGGCATAGACAGTTTTAAAAGGGTGTTAGATTCATGGGGGATGTGCCTATTAGTGGTTACTAATGGGAACTTCCACAGTTGTAGGCAGTAAACCTCTGATTACTAGTCCCAGTAAGCAATATCAGGAAAGAACTTGGTTTATAAGTGCTCTTGTTTATACAATCATTTAACCGATGCCCTTAGGATTCCCTTAATCTTAGGCCCTTTCCGCACGGGCAATTTACAGTGGCCCAGGACGGCAAAAATGCCGTCCCTGGGCAGCTGTTCGCACAGGAGGTGCTGCTGGATCACAGCAGCACCATCCTGGCCACCCAGGAGCAGTGTCAAGCCGCTCCTAATAACCTCGCTCATTGAGTGAGGTTATTCTAAAATGTTGTCTTCCCATCGGCGCAGTGCGAACTGCACCACTTGGAAGATGGCGCTTTCCCCGTCCCCTCCACTCACCTCGTCCTCCAGTGTGCTCTGGAGGCCGTCAGGGACCCGCCCACACTGCCCTCCGACCTCCAGGGGTCGGAGGGCAGCATGGGCGGGTCCCTGACAGCCTCCAGAGCACGCTGGAGGACGAGGTGAGTGGGGGTGGGTTGCAGAAGAAGCAGCTCAGTGCAAAGCCACCTCTTCTGCGCCGGCTTCTGCGGGGCTGCTCGCACGCTCCCGTGAGAACGGCCCCCACCCCTCCACCGGCATAATTTCTGCCAGTGGAGAGGTGCCCTTTCCGCTGTGTGGAAAGGGCCTTAGATAATCTTGACCCTCATCTTTGCGAAAGCATAGCAAAATACCTCCTAAAGATTATAGATGTAACCCTAGATGGGTACTAAGCATTAGATTGCTAGCATCATAACAATAATGTTGGTTACACTAACCATTTGCTACTGATATACAGTGCCTACCTCTGCCAATAACCTATAGGTTCACAGTCATCCAAAGTCAAACAACTTGTGGGCGACTTATAGAAAGATGTCGTAGCTCTACTATCGGTTGCCAGAATGCAGTGGCAACCTACTAAAGTTAGACCAATTATCCATTCATCTCCCTGTCCCTTTTCCTTTCCTTTTTACCTGATGCCATCCCAATAAACCCTGTGTCTTACAGTAAAACTTTTAATATTGTATGCTATTATGATATCTGCCGATAAGTCTTCAGTCTGGTCTGCAAAGAAGTATGTAGGAATGGCAGTTTTGATGAGTCCGTTTGGACTACACTATTGATAAGCATCTGAACTACAAATATTACCCACAGGACTATCACTGTGTGTATATGTTTGATGTATTTATCTGTTTTTTTTTATGGACAACTGTTTTATTTTAATATGGAATGCCAATAAAGGCTTGAATTGAGAAGTGCTCTTGTTGTCCTCCAACATAACTGGCTGGGCATTGTGTGAGACAGGATGCTGAACTTGATGGAACTGGTCTGATTCAGCTGGCTGATGAATCCATTTGCCCAGAGTATCTTATTCTATATTCTTTCAGCTGCAAGACCTCTTTCCTTTGCTGTTGGGTGAACTTGCTGGTCTTATCAGCTCTTTTCCAAAGAGACAGGGAGAACAAGAGGGAAGAAAACAAGGGGCAGTGTGAGATGTGAATAAATACCACTTGGTCTCTCAACCAGTTGCACCATCACTGTACTCTCTCAAAATATAGAAACAGGAGGCTGGATTGTGACTGCAAAATGTGTCTGTTAACTGGGGAAAACCTATAACATTTGAAATCTGGTCACTGCATGGACTGGCCATTAGGTACAATGAGCTCCAAATAGGGTTTAATGCTGGCCTGGAAATATTTAATGTTATCATTTTGATCCTGGTGATGCAAAGATGCCACCATTTTCTATGTTTTCCTAGTGTTTTCTTTTTTTAGTCAAAGCCCCTAATAGAAAATGTAATGTATTGATAACACAACCTTTTTATGGCACTTTGCCATGCAGTGAAGTTTGTTTTGATTTTTATACTATGGAAAGCAGAGTCAACTTTTGAGCCTGTTATATTTACTCAGGTCAAGAAGCAATAGAACATCTATTCAGATTTGACATCATTGTATTGTATAAATACAACCAGATTTTAGTAAAGGCTTGCAATGACTGACTGACAGAGCTTATACTGTCTGCTCCTAAAAAATATCTTTCATATTAAGTATGAAATAATGGGGAAATGATGAACTGTTAGGAATTTAAAGATGATTTCTTTCCCTCTTTTCGGTAACTCTTAGTAATCATAATCAGCCCCAATTTGTTTGGGATTAGATGGTAACATTTCCAGAGGATTAATTATAGGCTTGAGATCCAACACCTTTCTGTCTGGAAAATTTCATAAATATAGTATTAATGCTGAACCACACATGGTAACTGAAGTCCTACATAGCTATTCATGCATTCTCCATCATGCAAAGTAAGGGGTGGAGGGCAGCTACTATTTAAAGAAAGAATGCCTGGGTCAGGGGATGGCGCTTCCCCTGCCACCTCCTCTCCCCATCTCATATTACTAAGGATCACTGTCAGAAGCAGAAGCATTTTTAAAAATCTGAATCTAGCTAGAATTGACTGAAAGAATAATGCTTCATACAATAAAGCACAACAAAGAAATAAAGGGGAGGAACAGAGTTTGGGGCTTTGATGTAAACAATATGTTTTTCTACTTTCCTGCTTTACACATGACTAGCAACACTTGGATGTCCCTGTCATGTGTAGTTTGATTCTTAAAAATAAGATATCAGTTGAATATTACAGAAAGGTAACAGGAAGTAATGAAAAGGCATCAGAAAGTAATGAAAAAGAAAAAATGCTAATATGGAAGAATCATTTGTCCACTTGCCCCCAAAGAGCAGAGTTTCTTTTGAAATGTGTATTATAAGCATCACTGTGCTATTTTTCACGAAATCATAGTGATATGTTAGATAATATTTGATACAAATTTGAAAGAAAGCAGAAGGCAATGAACATAAAAAGTTTGAAACAGTATGGAGAACGGAGAAACACTTTGTATTAAGGACAAAGCATACATGATGCTCTTATGGGAGAAAAGGACAGCAAGCTAGCCACAGTATCTAAAAATGATTACTTTAAGCACTAAAAAGCTGGTGAATACCAAAATTCGCTTAGACTCCATTTCCAAACCAGCTTACCGCTGAGGATTCAGTCCAAGAAAAAAGTAATGCCTTAAATTAATGGTTGACTTAATTTTTTTAGTTGTTCCTTTTGTTTTATTTGCAACTTTTCTTGATTGGATTTTATTGTGCAGTAATTATATGTGTTTATCTTTGTAAGTTAATTTAGGAACTTTGTTAAAACAGGAAGAGAGAATACAAAAAATAATAAATGTAATACTGACAAGAGACTGGTTTTGAGGTTGTGCCTTTGCATAAGTAGTATCTTCAATGATTTCCAAACTAAAGTCCAATTATATGCAACATCCAAATGTTACTGTGTGGACTGGAATCCATTACTGAGGATTAGGTCAGTCAATTATGCCCTGGGATCATGCCACAAGTTGTTAGGTAATGTTAGGGCAAAGCAAGATAGTTAGAAAAAGAAATGATTATAAGACCATTTTTTCCTTCAATGTCAAAAGAAGAAAAAAGGCCTCCTGCTTAGCACTTCATCATAACCTCTGCATATAGCTCTGGACAGGCAGGACAGTGTTTAAACATTCATGATTTGATAGTCTTTTGGGACCAGAGTTAAGTGCTTTACTGAAGAGATAATGCATTCTGTAGAGAGGCGGATACATCAGGACTTCATCTCAACAGAATGAGAGTCTTGTGGATCATCTTACAAATCGTAATATTTCCTAGCCTTGGAACAAAATAAATATGTATTAAAGCCTGTGATTATATCCTGGGGAAGTAATAATGTTAACCATACCCTTGACATGCAAGCTCACCATGTGCCCTACTGTGGCTGCGTGACACGCATTCTAATAGTATTGCTATCTGGACAAAGGTAATGAAAATGTCATAAAACTAGATGAAAGAGTGGAAAAGTTTATTCAAGACTTTGACCTTTGATTTCTCAGCTGAGGTTATTTTGCAGAAAGAAAAATAGATTTTTTCCAGTCAAAGATAGCAGCAATTTATAGGTGATTTAAAAAGGGGGGGGGAGGCTGAAGATCATAACTGAAAACCATGTTAGTGGGAAGATCTAGGGAATTCAGTTAAATTATGTTCCATATCACAGTAATGTCTATATACAGTTCAATTATATAAAAATCATTTAAATTAATTTTGATTTGACAACATTTTCAAAGTCCCATATTCAATCAAGGCACATCTCCCATTGATTCTACATGATTCATTGTGAACATAAACCTCACATACTGATGTCAGTGCAGAAATTTGTTTTCAATGATGTACTGCTGCAAAGCTTTCTAGACAGTTTTCAAATATCTTTTGCTTCATCCACTAGGCATGTGCATTTCCCTGTGGACTGGGCAAACAAAGTTTCTGCCTTGCCACGTGGAACATCTTGAAGTATTCATTATTGACAAATGATAACAGCTTGGCTTCCCCTGAGGTTTGGAGTTGAGGAGTGGAACACTTTAGTGACCTTTTTACATTTTGATGTAATAAAAGTTTTGTTACACCACAGCCACTGACAATGGTAATATATTGCAGTGAGTGAGAGGTAGTTAAGAAATAACTCCGGAGGAAAGGAATGTTTTTGGGCTTGTGTGCTGTTTTAGTCATTACTGCTTCTTTTGATAATTTTTCTGAGGGAAAAAGGATTGACATTCAGTCATATGCCTGCTCAAAATTAAAGTTTATCCTCAGGGATTGGCCTCACTTATATTGTCTTAATAGTAGCGATTTTTGAAGATCCCTCTGGTAACCAGGCAGGAGATAATGAGGGAAGAATATTATTTGTTACAAACCAGAAATGTATGGAAATAGAAAAAAATCATCTCATCCAGCTGTGACTAGGCTTCTTGATTTTCTCTCAGACTCACAGATAGCATAAGTATCATAGAAAAATCTGAAGTCCCTCTGTTCACTTATTCTTAGATTCAAACTTCTCCTCACCAATCTGGTCCTGCTTATTGAAGGGAATTCTTTCTGTCAAATTGCTCAGAAGTTATACTTCAGGATAGCATGTATTTCATTTTGAACAAAGTGCTGGAATTCACTGAGGAAAACAGCTTTGTGACATTCTATTTAAGTCTGCATAAGCCAGTAAGATTCAAATTCCATGAACAAGACAGTTGGGAAAGGGCAGTTGGACTATGGTGTGAAGGAGTAACTATTAAACAGACTGAGATAATATTTTTTAAACAGATTTTCTTAGATTGTGATAGGAAATGGTTGTAGAAACAGAAAAATTGTTACTGTGTGTTTAGCCAGGGGCTAATAACGGACTGCAGTATTTTGTTTCTATTCAGTAACTTCATTTAGCCTGCCTGGATTCAAATCATGGCAAGTATCTTTAAAACCAGTTTCTAAAAAGCCTTTCCATGGGTTTTACATGCTTATCATTATGCTTATTGTTGCCAGAGAAGCAGTAAAAATGTGAATAATACCTATGCTTCTGTGTTTCATACTGTAGGAAAGGAGAAACTGTACATCTCCCCCATGGCAAAATGTGTATACAAAATTACAAATTATTGAGTGGGCAATGCAGAAGCTTCATCCAATACATACAAACTCAGTAAGGAAGTACAGGATATTCATATGACCTTACTTTTTCTTCTTCAGAAAATATGCAATGCAGGACTTTAACAACATGGCTCCCTGGGAGTCCACTTTCTTCTGGATTCCCCTGGCTACTTTTCGAGAAGTCTCCAAGGGATAATGTTCTGCCTGTGTTCAAGAGCTTTCAACATGACAAAAATGGGGATCAGACATGATGTATCACTCTGCCACAGAGGCGGACCGCCCATTGGGCAAAGTGGGCAGCTGCCTTGGGCAACGGAATTGCAGGTCATGTGAGGGGCGACAAAATGTCTGACCAGCCCCGCCCACTTCGGACGGTGGCTGGCCTGGTCAAGTCACCCGAGCAGCCAGCAGGCTGCAGGTCACTCACTGATGACGTTGTGAGTGTGTGAGTCACATGGGGAAGAGAGCTCCACCTCCGTCTCCTCTGCAGTCCTGGTCCCACCCATCTTCCCCAGCCTGAGCCTGCCCAGCCCAGCCCCTGTTGGCCCGCTGCAAGCGCAACTTTCACCACTCACAACTCGGAGTAGCAGCCGCCAGCCGGCAGGGCAGCCGCTGCCCCAGGGGTCTCCCACATGCTGCCGCCGGCCGTGGTGGCCTCGCCTTGCCCTCTGCCACTCGCTTTCCTCTCCGGGCCGGGGACCAGGTCACCCCCCACCCGCGCCCGGGCAGGCCGCCCCGGAGCAGCAGCCACCAGCCAGCAGGGCAGCTGCAGCAGCCACCACCCCCAGGGGTCCCTCACATGCTGCCGCTGGCTGCAGCGGCCTCTACTCGGCTCTCTGCCACCCGCTTTCCGGGCACGGAGAGGAAAGCGGCCCATGGGGGGGCACCAAACTCAGGTTTTGCCCAGGGCTCAGGTTTGCCTAGGAACGCCTCTGCTCTGCCAACATCTGTCTGAGCAAAACCCATGATATCTGCACATAGCAGAATGTCATGTCATGTCCACTTTTTGCCTTGCTCCAGTTTGAGATTCCTAGGCCCTCCCATGAGATAGTCGATGTTAGTTGAGCTTTGCATGGGAGAATGTTTATCTTTCTGGTTACTACAGCTCACAAGCATAGTGAGGGCACAGGGACAGAGTGTTATTGCTGCAAGTATTGAGATGGTTTGGTCATTTTGTAAAAGAAATGAATATGCTTAATAGCAGCAGTGGCGTAGGAGGTTAAGAGCTCGTGTATCTAATCTGGAGGAACCAGGTTTGATTCCCCGCTCTGCCGCCTGAGCTGTGGAGGCTTATCTGGGGAATTCAGATGAGCCTGTGCACTCCCACACACGCCAGCTGGGTGACCTTGGGCTAGTCACAGCTTCTCGGAGCTCTCTCAGCCCCACCTACCTCACAGGGTGTTTGTTGTGAGGGGGGAAGGGCAAGGAGATTGTAAGCCCCTTTGAGTCTCCTGCAGGAGAGAAAGGGGGGATATAAATCCAAACTCTTCTTTTTCTTCTTCTTCTTCTTAAGACCTTGAATAGATATACTCCTAAGGATTATTTGCACAGATGCAACCATGTCATAGAAGAGTGGATCAGGTCCAGAATCTTATCCTGCAAGTGTTCTCTCTCTCTCTCTCTCTCCCTAACTCCCAAAACCTCTCTCCCTAACTCCCAAAACCTCAGAATCAATAACCAGAGCACTAGTCATGAATGAACAAAGAGGGGCTGTTTCAGAACAGGGTGGACCCTGCTATGCAGAAGGATCAACCCCATGTAGCATGATTGTTAGTTTCCAAATTACTCTGCACTGAGAGGGGCAGTTTTAGAGATAAAAATCCCTTCAGGTCAACACATATAGCCTCATATAACATGGCTCTACAAGGGACAAAATGGAAGTCAACCAGGAAACAAGAAAAACAATGTCAGAACTGAGGGTGCATGAATAGAGGGATGATAAACATCTAACCTCATCCATCTCTCCCAACCCAAGAGAGTATGCATACTCAGTGGTGGGATCCAAAAATTTTAATAACAGGTTCCTATGGTGGTGGGATTCAAACAGTGGCGCTGCCACACATACGCACCTCCAGTCCCTATTGGGCAGGGAGGTTGCTATAGTAACCCCTTCTCAGCACTCAGAAAAAATTAGTAACCACTTCTAGAGAAGTGGTGAGAACTGGTTGGATCCCTCCTCGGTGCATACCTCTAATCAATGGTCTTCTACTCTGCCCTGACTAATCCTATCAGCACTTTCTCATTACTCTTATCCTTGTATAGTACCCATTAATAACTTCCCACAAGTTTTCATCATCGAGCAATCAAGAATCATCAAGGAGTTGTTACCAGACCAATTTATGGTGGGATGGGGGAACCCTGCTTTTAAGACAGCAGTGTCTCTACATACCCTGCCAATCCTTGGAGTGCCTAGCAGTGCAGTGCCAAAATGGGCAGTCCATTCTCTTCGTATCTCCGGGACCGCATCACCCCACATGTCCCAATACAGCCTCTTCGCTCAGCAGAGGCCAATTTACTGGTGGTCCCTGGCCCCTCGATGATACGGCTGGCCTCCACGCGGGCCAGGGCCTTTACAGCCCTGGCCCCAGCCTGGTGGAACGCTCTTCCACCAGCTGTCTGGGCCCTGCGGGACCTTATGGAATTCCTCAGGGCCGGGTAAGACAGAGCTGTTCCGCCGGGCCTTTGGAGGTACCAGCCGTTGACAGTGCCCCCTCCCATGGCCTTTATTTCTGTGCCTTTGTTACTCTGGGATTTGCTGTCCTTCCCTCCTTGAAAGAGGATTTGGAAATGAAATTGTCGGACGCCATTTTACAAATTAATTTTAATTATTATATTTAGTCTCTCATTTTACCGCTGCTTTTAAAGGTTTCATCTGTTTTTATTTGTATATGATGGCTATTATGTTGTACACCGCCCAGAGCCCTCAGGGGATGGGGCGGTCTATAAAACTGAAAAATAAATAAAAAAATAAAAAAATTGGCTGGTGTACACACAAGGACATGCCCTTGCCCATATCTGCCATGCAAAGTTCCTATCTCACACCCTTCCTGAAGGGATTATGAGAGCACAATGACCCTGCCCTGGAGGATGTTCCCATCTTCAGCTCTGGACAACATGCCCCTGCAGAAACAAAGGACTGGCTAATGATCTTGCCCCAAGTTTTCCTGCCCAGCATTGTATTAATCCAATAACTTCTTCCTTTGACTAACCTCTCACTAATGACCACCTCATTTGCATTGTCATTGCTCTACAGCTGTGATTTCATCAGCTACCTTTCCCCTTTCAGGCATTCCCAAGCTTGGCCCATCAAGCTAATGCCTCAACCATTAGATTAATGACCCAAACCATTAAGTTTGATGTCTGTCTCTTGTCTTTCCCCAGAAAGGCAGGATTCCTCTTTGCCATGGGAGATTAAGGGTCACTATAAGAAGTCCCCTCTCCCAGTAGCCATTGTTCAGTATCTCTGCACAGCTCAGTCTGTTGATATTGTTCCACAATACATTGTTCTTCTTCCAGAGCTAAGCCCAGGCCACTCAGTTCTGTTTATTGGACTATTCTACTCCAAGATCAAGTAACTATAACCCTTAATCCCCAATTATTTTCATTTATTTTAAACCTAGCCACTCAATACTTCTTATATCATAGGACTGTGTGTGTGTTCTATCTCTTTGATTGTTGTGTGCTTGTGTACCCCAACTATCCCTAAATAAAACTATTAAACTGTATTTGGTCTCCTGTGGAATTTCTTGCAAAAGCTGATCTTGGTATCCATAGGCAACCAAGACACCAAACTTGCCTGATCTTTTGCTGAACCATGAGTCTGCTTTCACTAATTCCGCATTCTAAAAGAGACTCCCACTAATTCAGGTAACAGAGTAGGTGAGATTTTTACCTCCTGCCTCTTCAAGATATGATCTCCTAAGCTCTGTGTGTTTTTTGGGCACCTACCTCACACCCCAAAACTTTGCTTGGGTTACCTTCCCCCTTGCACAAGACATTGGATCTCTTCCTCTTCAAGATTTGTGAGTATCACCTTCCAAAATGTGCTTTTCCCTATTCAACCCTATTCTAAACTAGACTTTTATGTATATTTTATGTGTTCAGTATTGAATGCAATTATTCTTGATCTTTTCAATAATTATCATTCTCGTCTAGACCACTGTCTAGTTACTTTCAAGATATTTTCTCTGGGGGAAAAGTCCCCATATACATAGGTGGAGATTCTGTGGTTACCCCCTCTTGCTGTGTCTCCTACTCTAATTCCCCCACTAAAGCATAGGCACAGATTATATTTGGGTAACATGTGAGGCAGTATTTTATATACTGTTATAAACAGCAACTCTAAAGAACCATTGTGCGTCAGAGTGATTATGCAAAACCACATGTTCTGTTCAAGTTGCAAGTGTCTCTGGTATAATGACACAGGCTGGAGCCTCCTTGGGTTTTTATCAGAACTTCAGAAACTGTATGTTCTCATTGTACATATCTATAGATTCCTTGTTTTCTAAGAAACAACTGTCCTTCAGATGTGATAAGGCTGCCCTCCCTACTGTCTCTCAGCATGTGCTATAAACTGTTTCTGAGAAAGACAGGTAAGCATTTGCTTCTTATGAATACGAAGAAGGCATAGAGGATCTAAAATGGCTTCACTTGGGACAATTGGAAAGACCTAGAAAATACAGGAAAAATCTCAGAAAAAAATGCAAGGTTATTTCTAGCACTCATATTGCAGTGTAACTGAACAGGAGTAGAAGGATATTGATCTTGGTACAAGTTGCAGCACAAACTGGAGAGGACATATGAATTCCAAGCACTTTACTGATGGTTGCAGTTATAGTCTTATAAACCTGTTTCCCAATGACCTCATGATTTCTCCTACTTTTCCAAGGTAGTCTCCTGTGCAAGCACTGAGATACTTCAGTTTAGTTGTTTTAGCTTCTAGCAGCATAATTACCAGATAAAACTTTTATCAGGCTGTACTTTATCAGGCTGCAAAGGAGTATGAGCTATGTTTGGTGTTTCCCGTGTCAAAATTATGGCCTATTCATCACAACACAAAACGTCTTGAGGCTGGAATATAAAACATTTGCTGTGTTTTACAAAATGTCTGGGAAAAGGCTAGGTTGAAAAACTTTCTCCTTAGGTTGGGTTTTTAAGCCTGCAGAGGGATTGAGGAATATTCAAACATTATAGATGGATAAAATAATGTAAACATATAATCATTTATTAATAGCTCATAGAGATCAATATAATTTGTTATATCATTTTAAAGAGTTGTGATTTACATACATTGATTATATATTTATATATGAACATACATACACATTTTCTTTATATATAAGTAGATAACATATGGGGGTGTCATTTTATAATTTTGCCCCCTTCAAAAAAACGTAGATAACGGTCCTGCCTGAAAGATGTTGTAAAGATAAAATGAGGGGAAGGGACCATGTCTAAGCCCCTTGCTGTAAGGACAGGGTATAACTTTTTTTTTAAAAAAAGGAGAAACTGTTGTACTTGAGAGCAAAGTAAAGGAATGACTCTGAGCAGATGTGCTTTCCCAAATGAATGGCCAAAAAATGGGTCTGGTTCTACAACATGTTCATCTTCCTTTGATGTTCACCTTTCCTAAGTTCTATGAAACTAGCAAGCAACTGAATGGGAAGAAAGAGAAGAAAGGTAAGATAATGAATTATTTCAAGGGTGCTAACTAGATCAAACAAACCTTCTTGTCATCCTGCCTTCTTTTGCTAGCAGATTTACTTTTATGTACACACATTTTTAAAAGCTGCAAAATGTGGCCATTGAAGTCACATGTTGTTTGATCATGCAGTGATTACACAGTAGCTACAGCCAATCAGGAAGCAATATTTTCCTGCAGGGAATACCGTTTTATTTTATGCTGTAGCCTCGAGAACTGGAAATGAAAAAAAATCAAAACACAATGTTTGCATTTTAAAGTTTTATTTCTACTTTTGAAGGGGAAAATAAAATAAGGAAACTGACATTTGGTATTAAAGGCAGACTTGTTTGGAATGAGAACATTTTTTTGAATTTGTTCCTACTTTTCACAGAGTTGAACTTTGTAACAGATAAAGTAAACTATTAAATACATTTTTAGCTCTAAGTCTACAAAATATAATTAACTGACTCTTTGATACTGATTATGTTTTTCATTTTGTAAAATGTGTTAAAAGTATTTTAAAAAAAGACTTGTGGCAGAATGAAAATGAAGAAAAAAACATGAAATCAGAGTAACACCATCTTCCTTTGAACATATGTTTTTCACCAATACTCTGCAGGGAGTGCTCTTTGAAGAACCTCAGAATATGTGTGTGTAGTTATAATTTCAAGGCAACACTGAAAGTTCGTTTCCGTTTTGCTAAAATAACAACCACCCAGGAGACTTAGGAATCCAAATTCAAGACTAACTGACTTTGCTCTGACTGTGGTTGTATAGCTTCCTCGACAAGTGTCAAAACAGAGCCAGATCGCTTCCTTTGCAGGGTATTTCTATCCAAGCAAGTAAGAATGAAGTAGCAATCAAGTCACACTCCTCAGAGAAGGCCAAAAATAATACACAGGTCCTATGCTATTTGGAGACTGAAGCCCTATTGAACAACTAAGTATACGCATCCAATCCTATACACGTGTTTTAGCATTGTTTTAGTGTTTACCTTGATCGTTAAATGCCAGAATGGTGGTATCTTGTCATATAATGTACAGAAATCCTAGCCTAATCAGAAGAGATGCCTCATGAAAACTACTGATAGCAGCAATCACCACTGGTAGCTCATTAACTAAACTACTAGAGTTGCTGTTAACTGGTAACAGTTAAAAAGTTAGCCCCACTGGATTGTTAAAGCATTGTGTTCAATGGGACTTAATGGGTTAGCTTTTTCAGTGTTATGCTCTATAGCATCTTCAACAGATTTATGTTCAGCCTTTCAGAAAATGCAACTTTATGCCATGCCTAATGACCATGTAAAGTTGTAGACAAATGGACTACATTATAATAAGTCAAAGTTTCTTTATGAATAATTCTATCCTTTGGCCTAGTTGAATACTACTTATAGTCTTTAGATAAAAAGCATCCTTTTGAGAGGATTTTTTTTTTGAATATTACAGTGAGAGTGACACGTCCTCAATATGCAGTCCAAAGGAACACAGCATTTTTAGGAAGACATTAAATGATTTTTCATCCATGCCATCTCACATGAGTGATTTTCACAGCACTTTGCATGTCGAGCCACATATATATAAAAAAATCCAGCATTATTTCAGTCACAGCAAAACAAAATAAATTCCCACAATACATTGGTCAGCATTCCTCCTGTGAAAAAAGGCGTGAAAGTCTAAAATGCTAAGTTGAATGGTTGTGTATAGAAACTAGCGGGCTTTGCCACGCGTTGCTGTGGCTCAGTCTGGTGAGGTGAAAAAGAAAGAAAAGGGGAAGCGAACGGTTCGAAAATGTATCATTGCACAATGCTTGCAAGGGAGGGGAGGGGCAAGGGGCCCCTTGCTCCCCTCCCTCTCTCCCGTTCCCTTGCATGGCACCCCACCCCATCCCTCCCTAACGTCTCCCTTCCTCTGCTAGGGTGGGTGGGCCATGTCTAGGTGGCTGTCCCTGTCCCTTTCACTCCCTTCCGTTGCAGGCGAATTACCTAACTTAAAACACACTGGGAGGCATGAGCTAAGTCTTTATCAGAGCTGCTTATCCAGCAAATCCCCAGACCCTCCCTCACCTTCCCCTTCCTCCGCTTAGGGTGGGTAGGCTCATGTCCAGATTATGGACCCATCCCTTTCTACTCCAGATGGCAGCAATTTTCAAGGAAGGCATGGTTGGTTCTGGAGGGCTTTCCCGGGCTGTGTGGCTGTGGTCTGGTAGATTTTGTTCCTAACGTTTCAGCTTCTGCAGATCTGTGGCTGGCATCTCTCAGAGGCGTATCACAGTGAGAAAAGTTTGTTTCTTACTGGGTCTAAGTGAGAAGGGAAAGTTTAGTGTGGTATATTGTCCATGTCCCAGGGTGGGGAACCAATCATTAACTGTTTGGGTGGAACTTGCTATGCAAAGGTGTGGTTGAGTGCATTGTATTGCAGGTGGGGTTATCAGTCCATTTTTTAAGTAACCGGAAATTTCAGGTTCCCTGCTAATCTTCTCAAAGTCTCTTCTTTCTTATTGAAATTGTCCCCAGTTTTTGTGAATTTCAAATGGCCTCCCTGTGCAAATGTCTGACATATAGTAGGCTTCCTTTGAATTGTCCAGAATTTAAGAATTGCTTAACACATGTTCTGCAAACTGCAGATTTTTCAGGATGGATAAGCCAACAGTAAGTCTTTCGTGTTCCTTAATACAGTAATAACTGGAATGCTGTGTTTTGTGGTTCCTATGTAGACCTTTTCCACAGCTACAGGGTATGCGATATACCCTCTGCAGAAGTGAGGAGGGGTCTCTCTTGTCCCTTTGGCTGAGCCTGTGAAGGGCTTTAAGCTGTATTTCTTCCCTGGTGGGTTTGAAAAATGGTTTTGTGTAGGTAATGCTTTTTTTCATCAGTTTCCCATTTGATCTGTGATTCCCTTGATGTATGGTAGAAATATTTTTCCTGTGGTAGGCTGTTTCTCCTCAATTCTCTGGGTTTCTCTTGGTCTTAAAGCTCTTCTGATTTCTGTTGTGGAGTAGCCATTAGCCTGCAGAGCCCAGTCTAGATAGCTTGATTCTACTAATCAGGGAGGAGATGAGGTTTACAGATTAGTTTTGCACTATCTGTCAGAGTTTTGATTATGCCCTTTTTCTGTTGTAGATGATGGTTGGAGTTTTCATGTAGATACCAGTTTCTGTGTGTCAGTTTTCGGTATACTGTGTGGCCCAGTTGGTGGTTGGGTCTGCAAAAGACCAAGACATCTAAAAAAGACAGTTTCCCTTCTTTTTCAGTTTCTATGGTAAATTGTATGTTTGGGTGGATGCTGTTAAGGTGGTTCAGAAAATTCAGCAGTTCCTCCTCACCATGGCTCCAGATTGTAAAAGTGTCATCCATAAATCGGAACCAAGTTGCAGATTTCCTGGGTGCTGTGTTGAGGGCTTCTTTCTCAAAATGTTCCATGTAAAAATTGGCTATCACTGGGCTGAGGGGCTGCCCATGGCCACCCCAACTGTCTGGTCATAATAATCATTGTCCACTTGGAAGGAGGTGGTTGTTAGGGCAGTGTTGAAATAAAGCAGTGATGTCATCTGGAAACATTTGGCTATTGATGAGATGCAAGTGTGTCTTTCACTGGAACTCTTTGGTGAACAGTGAGACAACATTAAAGCTGGGATAAGTCTGTCACTAGGAGGTTGAGATGGAGATTGCTAATTTTTTTTCATGAAGTGGGCTGGAGTCTCTTTTAACATAATGTGCGTGTGTGTCCAATGCTGGCTTTGTAACTGTGAAGTTAAGAATTTTGCCAGTTCATATGTGGGAACCAATGCAGCATCCTCACAATAGGTCTGAGTGGGATGGATTCCTTGTGGATTTTGGGGAGTCCATATAACCGGGGTGGAAGCGCTTCTGACTTGCAGAGTCGTTGGCATGTGTCTGGTTGAATGGAGGAGCTCTTAATCAATGTAATGGTTTGGCGAGTGATTTTCTTGGTTGGGTCTTGTTTCAGTTTTTTGTATGTTGTGTGATCCAAGAGTTCTCTGATTTTTTCTTTATATTGTTCAGTCTTCATGATTACTGTTGCATTTCCCTTGTCTGCTGGAAGGATGATGATTTCTGGATCTGAGCTGAGATTCTTAATAGCATTTCTTTCCTTTCGTGTAATATTAGTGGGGGGAAGTTTTGCTTTTTGCAATATTCTTGCTGTTTCTCCTCTTAATTCCTCTGCTGTTTGTGTGGCTGGCAATGTCTTTCTCCATTTTTCTGTAGGTGAGGTTGTCAATTTTGCCCCAGTCCTGGCTTCTCATTTTTTTGACTGATGTGGATGAGGAGAAGTAGTAACACCTTGTCTATGGCTGCAAGTTCTTTGGGGGGGGGGGTTGAATTCTCTCACGTACTAATGCACATTCCAGGCGGTCATATATACGGTTAGCCTGTGGGGATTTGAAAGTCCTTTTTGCTTTGAGAAAGGCTGGAATAGTCTGGAATAGTCTGGAATAGAAGGCATGTTTGTTTCCCTTGTATCAGAGGGTGTTGCTTTGACAGCCAACAGATGGTGCTGTTGCGGAACAGAACTGTGGTTCCAACTGTCACAGTTGTGGCAGATTCACAATAACGGCCACAGTTGTGACATGTACACAACAGGATGTGTGGAAACAGTATGCAAACCTGGTCACACGTGAGTGCGATGTTGTGTGAAAATTTCAAAGCAATCGGTCCAGTAGTTTGGGAGTTCACTTGTCAGGAGAAAAACGAACTGTTAGATTTTTATATATATAGATTACCAGGAAGAAATATTGGAGAAGGCATACAACCAGAAAAACAAATCTCAAAATCTGCCACAAGGGTGGTCTTTAAAGGAACAGTCATGAGATAAGATGGACAAATGCTCTGTCAATAAAAAAAATCTCAAAAATCTCATTTTTTTCTTAAAAGTTTTACTTGTGTATACAGAAAACAAACATATAAATCGAGTCAATCTCTGACATCAATCACCATTGTAGTTTTACATCAATACATATACACAGTTTTAAATTTTTTTAAAAAGAAACATATAAAAAAAGACAAAGTAGACTTCCTTGTTGTAACTCAGGAGTTAAATAACCTTTAGAACATACATCTTATTTCATTCAATAATCCATATCTCATTTTTAGTCTCTGGTTTTCCTCCTAAGAGCTTTGCTTAAATTCTACAGGTTTAGTTTTGGTCTCACTAATCCTCATATATCCAAGCGATTAATGCTTCAAAATAATTAAGCTCATCTCAGGCAGTTTAAACATTAATTGGTGTCAAGTCCATAAAAAAGTAACAAAAACTGATATCCAAACAAAGAAAAAAGATACATAAAGATTCTGCTCATCGTATCTCAGTTTACAGTACACTTATCAATTAATTAGTTTAATTACAAAGAGAAAAGGGTAAGAGGATTCTCTAATTTTATCGAATTTGCTTTCTCAACATTTTACGTGTCCAATCGTATTGCTGTCACTTGTTGTTTCTTCCTGAAATTTATTTCATTTCATTTCCATCTTCTTTCCAGGTACTGGTTGAAGGTCATCCATGTTTTTTCATACCTTGATGTTGGCAGGTCCTTCAGGTAAGTAGATAATCTGTCTATATCTTTGTATTCTACTAATGTCTCTATCCAACTATTACAGTTTGGGTTTTTTTATTTTTCCACATCTTTGCAATTTGCAGTCTAGCTGCTGTTGAAAGGTATAGAAATAAATTCATATTATTCACTGCTGGATTATCTTGAAAGATTCCAAATAAATAATTTTCTGGATACATTTCACATTTTTCTCCTAGAATTTTTTGGGCTTTTTTTGTGCACTTGGGCCTAGAATCTTTTTATTTTAGGGCAGCTCCACCAAATATGAAAGTGTGTGTCTTTACTTTTCTTGAATCTCCAGCACAACGGAGAGCATTGTTTATCTATCTTGGCCATTTTTGAGGGGTGAGATACCACCTATGGCATATTTTATAAAAACAATTTCCTTAAGATCTGAACTATGGGTATACTTCCAATGCCTTCCCCAGGTCTCTTCCCATTTTTCTAGATGTATAGCCTTACCCAAGTCTTGCGCCCATTTAATCATAGTTTCTTTTATAGTCTCCTGTTCTACTTCCATTTCTAAGATATATCTATATAGTTTACTAATTATTTTCTTCTTTGGACCTAATAAGATTTGGTCAAAGCCATTCAATCCCTTTTCCAATCCCATCATTTGCTGGTCTTTTATAAATTCCTCCCTAAGCTGAAAGTATGTAAACCAGTTGCACTTAGACGAACATACTTTTATTTGGTCATGAGTTTTTAATTCTGGTCTATCTTGATTCCAAAGGATGATGTTTTCGTATCTTAACCATCCATTAGTTTTCACAATATCTCTATTTTGAATGTTTTGGAGGTATTCCAACCGTGATACCCATAGAGGCATCTTTTGATACATTTTCCTTTTATATCTTTGCCATATATTAATCAGAACCTTTCAGACAATATGCTCTTTAAATTTCTTTAACGAATTACTATTCCTGGGCCAGAGATAGGCATGCCAGCCCTTACTCTTTCCCTTACCTTCAAGATTTAAGAGTTGTGTATTTTCTAAAAGTGCCCACTCTCTGATCCAAAGTAGTGCACTTGCATCGTGGTATAATTTTAAATCTTTCAAATCTATGAAAGTGGTGTATTTAATCCTGGGTTTCTTATTTTTCCAGATAAATTTGGTAATAGCTTGTTTCCAGTCTGCAAAAACCTTTTGGGGTGTGATTATGGGGATATTTTGAAACAAGTTTAAAAATTTTGGAAGGACTATCATTTTAATTAGGGCTGTACGTCCTAACAATGACAGTGTTAACTTGCCCCATTTGTTTAAGTCTTCTTTTATCTCTTTCCACAATTTTTCATAGTCGTTTTTGAATAGTGACTTGTTGGTTTTCTCTAAATTTATTCCCAGGTATTTGTATTTTAATACAGACTGGACTCCTGTCTGTATCTCTAACTGTTTTTTCATCTTCCTTGGGTACATTAAAAAGAAACATTTTTGTTTTACTCTTATTCAGTCTGTACCCTGCTTGTTCTCCAAATTCTTGGATTGTATTTTAAATAGTTTCTAGGGATTCTGTTGGGTTATCCACAAAAAGGACAACGTCATCTGCAAAGGCTCTGATTTTTATATTGCTCTTCAGATTTTTAACCCCTTCAGATATCTTACTCTGCCTTAATTTATCTAACAATACTTCCAGAACTATATAAAAAAGCAAGGGTGAGATAGGACAATCCTGCCTTGTCCCTTTTGTAATGCTAAAACTTTGCGACAAATTACCATTGATTTTCAACTTTGCTCTTTGGTTTTGGTAGATTCTCCCTATTGCTCTCCCAAATGAAGTACCACTCCCCATCTCTTCTAACAACAATTTCATAAAGTTCCAATTTATATTGTTGAAGGCTTTTTCAGCGTCTAAAAATACTACTGCCAATTGCTTGCCCAGATTTTTTTCGGCATTCTCAATGATATTTAGTACAGTTCGTACATTACTATAGCCATTACGTCCCGGAACAAAACCCACCTGGTCTTCATTTAAGTACTCTGTCATTACTATCTGCAGACGTTTGGCAAGAATAGCCGTGAAAATTTTATAATCGTTATTTAGTAACGATATCTGGCTATAATCCTTAGGGGTTGATGTTCCTATTTTATTTTTGGGGACCAGGGAAATGTATGCTTCTTCCCACGTTTTTGGAATTCTACCCTCCTTTAAGATGTTGTTAAAAATATTCACCAATTGTGGGGCTAAGATATCTTTAAATGTTTTATAATACATATTGGAAAGTCCATCCGGTCCAGGTTTTGTGCCTCTCTTTGCATTTTTAATTGCTTCGAGGACTTCTTCTAGTTCTACTGGTTTATTTAATATTTCCCTTTGTCTCTCTGTTAGTTTTTTAATCTGTTCCCTTTTTAGATATTTTCTCATTGCCTCTATACTTGTATTATCTTGACTGTATAGTTTTTCAAAGAAGACTTTTAATTCTTTCCATATTTCTAATAAATCTAGTACTATATTTTCTCCTATTTTCAGCTTACTGATAGTTCTTGACTCTTTCTCATGCCTTATTTGGGAGATTAACCATTTTCCTGGTTTGTTTGCCAATGCGAAGTGTTTTTGTTTAATAAATTTCATTTTATTTGCAATTTCCCTCAACCATTTTTCCTGTATCCCTTTTCTCATTATGTTTATTCTATCGTTTATTTGGGTATTTTTAGGTGATCTTTGCATTTGCATTTCTAGTATTTGTAATTTTTCCATTAGATCTTTATCATCTTTCCTTTGCTTGTGTCTTGCTCTATAGACTTTTTGTGAAAGAAGTCCTCTTAGATATGCTTTGCTAGTTTCCCATATTGTATTAATAAAATCTACCAAATTGTTATTTATCTCAAAAATGTATTTTAATTCTTTGGCTAATTCTTTTCTTATGTCTTATGTCCACTTTTTCCAATTCCAATTCCAAAGCCTTTATTGGCATTATAAACTACAGAGTTAGTAGAAAAGTAGAAAAGAGGCATTTATCTACTAACTGAGACATTAAAACATTAAAATGCATTAAAACATTAAATACATTAAATACATTAAAACGAAGTGTTGGTAAAAGCGTTCACAACTAATGCCTTTGTATGAACCGCACACTATATAAATTAATTAACCATTACTACTATGTAGACAATGATTGCGCCTGACCAAATAGTGCCTCAAAAAACTTGCAACATTCTCACATACAAGATCACAGGACCCATTGAGTAGAAAGTTCATCACAGATGGTAACCTGACAGCGTTTGAGCTCTCTACCAATGGACAGATGTACATGGGTAGTATGAGACTAGGTATATTGGACACTCCAATAGTACATGTTGAACCGTCTCAACAACGGCCATGTTACATTGACATAACCTGTTCTCATATGGAGTGTTATTATACCTGCCAAGAGTCATAGCGTTAGGTAGAGCATTAAAACGAGCCAGAGTGTACACTCTGCGTTGTTTGGGGTTGCACAGAATGTACAGATAGTTGGCACAGTAATCTGATCGGACAATTCCCAAGGCCTGTGGGGAGCAGCTTTTTCCCCCCTCCTGCAACATTCTCAGTTTCTCTCGTTCAACTAAAAACAGATTTAATTTCATCATGCACCCTCTTGGCAGACATTGTTTGGAACTGGTCAGCTGTTAAGCCTTCCATGTTGTTAAGTTTCTTATCTATATGTCAGCCAACCATTTCTACAGATGTGCTTAGCTTCTGATAAGAGTTGATGTATAAAACCTATTGGGTCTTTGGGCTCAAAATGAATTTGGGTCCAGTACTTAAGTAACTCTTGTCCATGCCATCAGTTCCATACTATTTTGTCCAGTTTCTCTCTGCATAGGGTGTCATATGGGACACACCTTGAGTGACCCTAAAATTCTTCGCAAAAAGTATCCCTGTACTCGACTCATAAGGTGATTTAATTTCGGGGAAACCATATTGGGGCTCCATATAATAGTTGAGGGATTATCTTTGCATTGAAGATTTTCAGTGCAGCGGGGACAAATTAATTGTCCTTTAGAGTAGAAAAATCGAGGAGAATAAGCTGCAGCATTCACCCTAGCTTTGTCTCCTCTCAAGGCTTGTTTGCTGTGAGGGGAACCCAAGATAAGGGTTGTAACTGAATAGGAGCCCTAGATATCTTAAACTGATCTCTACTTGCTCTAGGACATGGTGGTGGTTGTTCACTTTCCAGCTAAGCATTTACACCTAAGATTTTTGCAAAAGATCATGACTTTGGACTTGTTGCAGTAGTTAAAGCGTCAGCTTATTTACATGAGCAGTTGTATTCTTGTACACTACCCAGTTTAGTAAGGCGTTTTAAGCCTACTTGAGAGATATGACAAGAGAACAGCGTCGTCTGCATAAAGCAGGGTGGATATATGCAGCGAACCTAAAGCGTGTGGATGGCCATCAATTTTAGTTAAAGGTTGCAGGGAAGTCATTGAGAAATAGGCAAAATAGACTGGAATTATGCCAGTGGGCAACCTTTGTTTTGAAAAACCCCTTTGTTAACCATAATTGATTCTGTTAACGTACCATCTCTTGAAGTTCTTATTTGGCAAGTTGTATTCGTGGTGGAACAGCTTTAATTAGGAGCTAAAAAGTCTCTGTTCCACATGTTTAGGGTTTTTAATTTATGCCATAAAAGTTCCCTATCTACCGTAATCA